>NW_028318253.1:1500000-1786710 GCF_062004578.1 Staurois parvus
ACAGTTCTTTAAAGAGACCGTGTCTCCAAACTATTATTTGCAACGCAAATCTTCCCAGAAGGCTATATGTGTATTTAACATATTTTATGCAATTTTTTTTAATCTCCAAAAGTCTCCTCTGTGTAGACATCCAAAAGCCCTGAGACTGCGGCTGGGTGCCGCCATCTTGGGTTTGATGTTAGCAGTCCCAGTAGATTCAGAGCTGTCACTCAAATGACACTCTTTTGCTCCTCCTGGGCAGTTATGTGAAAGGTTATGTAGTAACTTGAAGGAAGGCAGAGGAGCTGGGCCAGCACAGACACTCCCAGAAGAGGACTATGACACTCAAGCCGATGCAGCTGATAATGGGTGTTCAAAGCACTGCCAGCCAGAGGCAAAGTCAAGAGAGACACCTGCCTTTAGTGGTTGGGGGGGGGGGGTCTCGCTTGCCTCTGCATTGTTCAGCCATGTCCTACATTGTGTAGGACTGATTTGTCAAATTGATAGCTCAATCCTACAGATTACACTGGAAGATCATGCCTCTGTATCTAGAGCTCTGATAGTCACATAGGAAGAGCCGCAGTCCCTGTGTAATCTGCTGGTCTAAACTACCAGTTCCTGCCCTGCATTCATAAATTATAGTCATACAGTAAGTAAAAACTAATAAAAAAACACTTTATCCCCTTATAAACACTTAGGGGTGTATTTAAAAAAAACATTTAGCTATCCGTTCTGTGAAACTGCACGTATATTAATTTTGTGTGAATAGGGGCAAAATCAAATGTTACTTGGATATTTTATCTCCAGGATAGACATTTTTGATTCATAAGAATATCGGTAAAGGGTAACTTCACTTTCATGGGAAAAAAAATAGCATAACATTCAATTACAATGTGACTGGTGTTGTAGTTGTAAAAAAAAAAAAAAATATATATATATATATATATATATATATATATATACATACAGTTGCAAGAAAAAGTATGTGAACTCCTTGAGATTACGTGGAGTTTTGCATGAATTGGGCATAAAATGGGCTCTGAACGTCATCTAAATCACAACAATAGAAGAACACAGTCTGCCGAACATAATACTACACAAACATTAGATGTTGCCATGGTTTAATTGCACATAACATGTAAACATTCACAGTGCAGGGAGGAAAAAGTATGTGAGGCCCTAGCTTAATGACTTCTCCCAGAGCTAATTGGAGCCAGGAGTGAGCCAACCTTGATGATATTGGATGTGTTGCTGACAGCTGTCCTGCCCTTAAAAAACACACACCTGTTTTGGGTTTACTGGTTTCAAGAAGCACTGTCTGATGTGAACCATGCCTCGCAGAAAAGAGCTCTCAGAAGACCTACGATCAAGAATTATTGACTTGCATGAAGCTGGAAAGGGTTACAAAAGTATCTCCAAAAGCCTTGATGTTCATGTGTCCACGGTAAGACAGACTGTCTACAAATGGAGAAAGTTTAGCACTGCTGCTACTCTCCCTAGGTGTGGTCATCCTGTAAAAATGACTGCAACAGCACAGCGCAGAATGCTGCACGAGGTAAAGAAGAATCCCAGAGTGTCAGCTAAAGACTTACAGAAATCTCTGGCACATGCTAACATTTTTGTTGACACATCTACAATAAGGAAAACATTAAACAAGAATGGAGTACATGGGAGGACACCACGGAGGAAGCCATTGCTGTCCAAAAAGAATATTGCAGCACGTTTGAAGTTTGCAAAAGAGCACCTGGATGTTCCACAGCACTACTGGCAAAATATACTGTGGACAGATGAAACCAAGATTGAGTTGTTTGGGAAGAACACACAACACTATGTGTGGAGAAAAAAAGGCACAGCACACCAACATCAAAACCTCATCCCCACTGTAAAACATGGCGGAGGGAGCAGCATGGTTTGGGGCTGCTTTGCTGCCTCAGGGCCTGGACGGATTGTTGTCATTGATGGGAAAATGAATTCCAGTTTATCAAGACATTTTGCAGGAAAACGTACGACCATCTGTCCGCCAACTGAAGCTCCGCAGAGGATGGGTGATGCAGCAGGACAATGAGCCAAAGCATACAAGTAATTCAACAAAACAATGGCTGCAACAGCACAGAATACACCTTCTGGAGTGGCCCAGTCGGAGTCCTGACCTCAACCCGATTGAAATGCTGTGGCATGACCTTAAGAGAGCGATTCACACCAGACATCCCAAGAATATTGCTACACTGAAACAGTTTTGTGAAGAGGAGTGGTCCAAAATTACTCCAGATCGTTGTGCAGGTCTGATCTGCAACTACAGGAAACGTTTGGTTGAGGTTATTGCTGCCAAAGGAGGGTCAACCAGTTATTAAGTCCAAGGGTTCACATACTTTTTCTTCCCTGCACCGTGAATGTTTACATGTTATGTGCAATTAAACCGTGGCAACATCTAATGTTTGTGTAGTATTATGTTCAGCAGACTGTGTTCTTCTATTGTTGTGACTTAGATGACGTTCAGAGCACATTTTATGCCCAATTCATGCAAAACTCCACGTAATCCCAAGGGGTTCACGTACTTTTTCTTGCAACTGTATATATATATATATATACAGTGCTCAGCATAAATGAGTACACCCCTTTAGAAAAGTAAAATGTATTTTTATTTTTATATATATATATATATATATATATATAAAATATCTCAATGAACACAAGAACAGTTTACAAAATTTGGACATATAGAACATTTGTTTAGCTCATTATATGAAAGTAAGGCTAATAATATAACTTAGATTACAAAATTTCTGGTTTTACTCAAATTAGTTGATGCGATCCACCCCACAACAAAAACGACATCTAGTATTTTGTATGACCTCCATGATTTGTAAGCACAGCACCAAGTCTTCTAGGCATGGAATAAACAAGTTGGTGACATATTGCAACATCGATCTTTTTTCCATTCTTCAAGAATGACCTCTTTTACAGCCTGGATGCTGGATGAAGGTTGATGCTCAACTTGTCTCTTTAGAATTCCCCATAGGTGTTCCATTTGGTTCAGATCAGGAGACATGGTTGGCCACTGAGTCACTGTCACCCTGTTCTTCTTCAGAAATGCAACAGTGGCTTTAGATGTGTGCTTTGGACCATTGCGTGTTGGATAAGTGCACAACGACCAAGGGCACAGAGTGATCGTATCATCTTCTCTTTCAATATAGAGCAGTACATCTGTGAATTCATGATACCATCAATGTAATGCAGCTCCCTGACACCAGCAGCGCTCATGCAGCCCTGCAGAAGGACACTGCCACCACCATGTTTTACTGTAGGCACCATGCATTTTCCTTTGTACTCCTCACCTTTGTGACGTCATACAGTTTTGAAGCCATCAGTACCAAAAACATTTATCTTGGTCTCATCGCTCCAGAGTACAGAGTCCCAGTAGTCTTCTTCTTTTTCAGCATGGGCCCTGGCAAATTCTAGGCTGGCTTTTTTGTGCATGGGCTTTAGGAGAGGCTATCTTTGTGGACGACACCCATGCATGCCATTCCTCTGCAGTGTACCCCCTATTGTATCAGGGGAAACAATCACCCCAGTTTGGCTTTCTACGTCTTTAGCTAACTGCAGTGAACTTGCATGTCGATTTTCTTCAACCCTTCTCATCAGAAGACGCTTCTGTCGAGGTGTTAACTTCTGTGGATGGCCTTGACGTCTCTGTGAGATGGTTGCAGTTCCATCTTTGTTAAATTTTTGTATCACTTTTGCTACAGTATTCTGACTGATAAGTAAAGCTTTGCTGATCTTGTAACCTTCACCTTTCCTATGTAAAAAAATTATTTTCTTTCTCAGTCCTTGTGACATTTCTCTTCCACGTGGTGCCATTGCTGACAGCATGAAATGGGTGGGGTTTTCTTTGTTAAGTAACGCCCTTTTATAATCAACTGTCTGCTGGACACCTGTTTAATGAATAATTAGACTCACCTGTAGTTGAATTCTTGTTAATTAGGATGTTGTTGTCTAAAATTTAGGTTTACTCTTAAGACTTTCTTTGGGGTGTATTCATTTTTGCAATATGGTCTTAAATTAATTTCTAAGAAAAAATACTTTTTTGTGTGTGCAAATTAACAAATCTTGTTTGCAATTAATGGCCCGCGTTTGTGGGAGTATTTTGTAGTATAGTGTCCCATGAAAAATGTGGATTCTGAAAGGAAAGTAAAGGTTTTCTGACAAATCTGCTGGGGTGTAATCATTTATGCTGAGCACTGTATATACAGTATATATATAATTTTATATTTTTTTACAATTACAACACAAGTCGCATTGTAATTGAATTTTATAAAAAATTACCTTTTGTTTTCAATTTTCTGTAACATTCAATACAATATGGCAACCTGGAGGTTCTGTAGGTGTATAGAATGCCACCAGAATGGTGATTTCCTGTTTGTGTGATCAGCTGACTGATTTTCCCAGAGGTCTGCACTAAGCAGCAAGTCAGATTTTGGGCATCCCCTGCAGGACAACTTTCCTTTTCGGTGAGATATTCCCAAAAGGAAATCATGTCTAAAGGGATGCAGACCCTGCCGCTTTTCTCATTAGAGTCCTGAAAGTGTAGCGGCTGATTGATATTAAAAAAATACTTCCAAACGGCAGGAATCTGTAACAGAGTGTGTTAAAATCCCTGCAATGTACATAGATCACCCAGAGGGGAATGTGTTTTTTCAACAAAAGTGGAGTTTCTGTTCCGGATGATACCGCATTAGGGCCACTAAAAGCAGCGATGATCATAGGAAATAAAAACTGATTGTCGGCTGCATCTAGTAATGGGTTATTTTCCTGATTCATGCTATTATGAATAAATGACATCCAAACCGGGGTGGGGGGGGGGAGAAAAGAGCCTCATAATATTCACTTTGCCCCATTAGTACAGAATGCATGCACATGCAATTTTGCTATTTTTTTAATAAATAAACCCCTTAGTGAACCCTATTTTTTTTTAAGATTTCTTTTTTATAGTCTTTGTATGTGAACTTTTTAAAATTTGTATTTATTCCTGTTTGTAGTGCACGGTTTTAAAAAAAATATCTGTACCTGAAATATGATTGTAGAGGCATTTTAAAAAGAGACAAATTGCAGACAAAAATTATAGCTAACCCTAGTTAGTTTATTAACCCTAAAATTTATAGGTAAAGTATGTGTCTCTAAATATTTCTATTAACGCCTCAGTTCCCTTGCCACTCAATTTTTTTTAGCTTGAATTTGTTTTTTTATTTTTCATTTTTTTAATTTCTATTTTTCATTTTTTTTTTCATTTTTAAACTTTTTTTTTTTCTATTTTTCTTTGTTTTCGTAGCTCTGAAATTAAAGAGCACATTTTGGCATCTTCACTTTGGGTGCCAGAGTACCTTGTATATTGTAGCACCTTTTTAAAAGAGTCAAATTGCTGAAAAATCATGTAACCCTAAAGTTTTTAGTTACAACTTTAGTTAATCCCATATATTTTTATTCATTATTCAATTCCTTTGCCTCTTAGTTTTTCTTTTTTTTTTAATTCAGAGCTACAAAAACAAACACAACAAATAGGGAATTGAAGAATACTTTTTAAAAATGGAGGGGTAACTAAAGTTTTAACTACAAGTGCCTTTATAAAAGGGTCAAATTGCAGAAAAAAAATTATTTAACCCTAATTAGCATTTTAACATTGAAAATAGCTGTAAAATTGAGTTAAGACTAATTGTTTTTATTAACCCTTCAATTCCTTTTTTTTTTTTAAATTTATGTTTTTTTTATATTTTTGTAACTTGAAATTAAAGAGCCGTGGGGGGGGGGGGGTGTACACTTTGGAACCCTCTCCTTGCCATTTCAGCTGCATACACCTATTGCTGTATACTTGGCTATAGGCTCAGCCCTATAGATGAACCAGCCTTCGATAAACAAGTTATATTAGAAAGCTCCTTCAGCTAGTGTGACGTGAAAGGCGGGTCTTACAAACATAAAACGCAGCAATAAACGTTCTGTTTCTCTGCTATATAAACAGCTTGCAGGCAATAAAAGAAAACCATTTGCTGAGCTTCATGTGACTGAATTCTGAATCATCAGCCGACCCAGGTTTTTTAAAGGCCAACTCCACCCTAAAGTCATGTGTTGGTTTTCAGTGGTAGGCTGAATCATTCACAGTCTTCCTATATATTGTAGGCTAGTTTTCAGTGCAATAGTAGAGTGTTGTACTGTTAGCCATCGATTACTGTAGACAATGTGGTTTAAGTGGTACCATTTATTGTCTGACTTTAAATATGCACTGCTCAAAAAAAATAAAGGAACACTTTTTAATCAGAGTATAGCATCAAGTCAATGAAACTCCTGGGATATGGATCTGGTCAGGTAAGCAGCAGAGGGGGTTGTTAATCAGTTTCAGCTGCTTTGGTGTTAATGAAATTAACAGGTGCACTAGATGGGCAACAAATAGAACGACCCTCCAAAACAGGAATGGTTTTACAGGTGGAGGCCATTGACATTTTTTGTCTCCCAGCACAGTCTCAAGAGCATGGAGGAGATTCCAGGAGACAGGCAGTTACTCTAGGAGAGCTGGACAGGGCCGTACAAGGTCCTTAACCCATCAGCAGGACCAGTATCTGCTCCTTTGTGCAAGGAGGAACAGGTTGAGCACTGCCAGAGCCCTACAAAATGACCTCCAGCAGGCCACTGGTGTGAATGTCTCTGACCAATCAGAACAGACTTCATGAGGGTGGCCTGAGGGCCTGACGTCCTCTAGTGGGCCCTGTGCTCGCTGTCCGTCACCACAGAGCTCATGTGGCATTTGCCATTGAACACCAGAACTGGCAGGTCTGCCACTGGCACCCTGTGCTTTTCACAGATGAGAGCAGGTTCACCCTGAGCACATGTGACAGACGTGAAAGGGCCTGGAGAAGCCGTGGAGAACATTATGCTGCCTGTGACATCGTTCAGCATGACCGTTTTGGTGGTGGGTCAGTGATGTCTGGGGAGGCATATCCATGGAGGGACGCACAGACCTCTACAGGCTAGAAAATGGCACCCTGACTGCCATTAGGTATCGGGATGAAATCCTTGGACCCATTGTCAGACCCTACACTGGTGCAGTGGGTCCTGGGTTCCTCCTGGTGCATAACAATGCCCATCCCCATGTGGTGAGAGTATGCAGGCAGTTCCTGGAGGATGAAGGAATTGATACCATTGAATGGCCCCCACGCTCACCTGACCTAAATCCAGTAGAACACCTCTGGGATATCATTTTTCGGTCCATCCAACGCCGCCAGGTTGCACCTCAGACTGTCCAGAAGCTCAGTGATGCCCTGGTCCAGATCTGGGAGGAAATTCCCCAGAACACCATCCGTCTCATTAGGAGCATATCCCGATGTTGTCAGGCATGCATACAAGCAAATGGGGGCCATACAAAATACTGAGGACCATTTTGAGTTGCTGCAATGAAATTTCATCAAAATGGACTAGCCTGCTGCATCATTTTTTCAATTGATTTTTGGGGTGTCTTTGAATTCAGTCCTCTGTAGGTTGATAATTGTCATTTCCATCAAACGATGGGGCATCCTTACATTCTGATCTGATGTGTTTTCCTGTTCCTTTAATTTTTTTGAGCGATGTATTTTTCCCATCAAAAGCATTTGCATACCTAGATATTACCTTTTTTAAATGTAGCAGTGACATCTTCACTGGGCTGTACATAGCTGTGCAGAGAGCAGAGTTGTGGGAGGGGCCCAGCAGGCCATAGGAAACTACAGGAGGGGGTGGAGACAAGACCAGTCACCCTGCACTAAGTGAAAGAGTAGCAGTGACCGGTCTTTATTACAGGAAGGAAAAGTTTCACTCTGAATTACTGCACAGATCTGGAAGAAATACATAAAGCTCACCAAAATTCAAGGAAGATTACAAATGATAAATGTATCTAGACAATATTTGCTGATCCTGGAGTTCAACTTTTACATAAGTTGGCCAACAGAGTAAAATGCTCAGTCCCTGTCTTGTGATCCTGTGTTGTCATCCTGGCATGCAAGCAACTGATTTAGACTACAAATGGCCATTTCAAAACACATCACACAGGCACGGTCCATTGTTGAACCATCAGGAAACATAGGAGATGCAGCCATCACTGGAGTGTATATAGAAAAGCAGTGTTGCAAAAAGGCTATGGGAGATCAGCAGCACTGAGATACAACAAAAGTAGGTGCTTACAATAATAGAGTGTGTGTGTGGGGGTTACTCTTCTGACTCTTTTATGCGTGTATGTGTAAATTTCATGTTCAGCTGTTGACCTCTGTAAACAACAGAATTTTTATAAGCAAAGTAGGCAAGGAAAGCATGTAAAATACATTAAAATGAGCCTAGAGCTCCACCTACTGGCTTAAAAATGTGTGCAATATTTCTGAATATATACAGTTAGGTTCCATATATATTTGGACACAGGCACAATTTTCATACTTTTGGCTCTGTATGTCACCAATTGGGTAAAGATGAGGTGATTGACTCGGCCATTGCAGAATATTCCACTTCTGTTCCTTCAAAGGTTCCTGGGTTGCTTTTGGAGTGTGATTTGGATCATTGTCCATCTGTACTGTGAAGAGCCGTCCAATCAACTTTGCTGCATTTGGCTGAATCTGGGCTGACAGTATATCTGTAAACACTGCAGAATTCATCTGGCTGCTTCTGTCTTCTGTCACATCATCAATAGACACCAATGACCCAGTGCCACTGGAAGCCATGCATGCTCATGCCATCACACTGCCTCCACCATGTTTTACAGATGACGTGGTGTGCTTTGGATCATGAGCTGTTCCAAGCCTTCTCCACACTTTTTTCTTCCCGTCATTCTTGTACAGATTCATCTAAGTTTCATCCGTCCAAAGGATGCTTTTCCAGAACTGGTCAGGATGTTTTAGATGTTTTTTAGCAAAGTCTAATCTGGCTTTTCTATTCTTCAGGCTCATGAATGGTTTGCACCTTGTGGTGAACCCTCTGTATTTGCTCTCATGAAGTCTTCTCTTGATTGTAGACTTTGGCAACGATACGCCCACCTCCTGGAGAGTGACCTTCACTTGTCTGGATGCTGTGGATGGGTTTTTCTTTACTATAGAGAGGATCCTGCGATCATCCACCACTGTTTTCTTCTGTGGACGTCCATGCCTTTTTATATTGCAGAGCTCACCAATCATTCTTCTTTCCTCAGAATGTGCTAAACTGTTGATTTGACAACTTCTAAATGTTGCTGCTATCTCTCTGATGGATTTGTTTAGTCTTTGAAGCCTTACAATGGCCTGTTTCACTTGCATGAACAGCTCTTTTGAACGCATGATGTAGGTTCACAGCAATAGATTCCAAATGCAAATACCATACTTAGAATCAACTCCAGACCTTATACCTGCTTAATTGATGAAGACATAACAAAGGAGTAGCCCACACCTGGCCATGAAACAACTTTTGAGTCAACTGTCCAATTACTTTTTGTCCCTTGAAAAAGGGAGGATGGCTGTAATTCCTAAACCCTTCCTCCAATTTGGATGTACATACCCTCAAACTAAACCTGAAAGTGTGCACTTTCAGCCCATATATATATTGTTATATAATTATATCTTGGTAAATACCTGAAAAAAACTAAAATTGTAGCTGTGTCCAAATATATATGGACCTAACTGTATGTGTGTGTGTGTGAGGGAAATAAATATTTGATCCCCTTCACAAAACATGACTTAGTACTTGGTGGCAAATCCCTTGTTGGCAATCACAGAGGTCAGACGTTTCCTGTAGTTGGCCACCAGGTTTGCACACATCTCAGGAGGGATTTTGGCCCACTCCACTTGGCAGATCCTCTCCAAGTCATTAAGGTTTGGTGGCTGATGTTTGGCAACTCGAAATTTCAGCTCCCTCCACAGATTTTCAGTTGGATTAAGGTCTGGAGACTGGCTAGGTCACTCCAGGACCTTACTGTGCTTCTTCTTGAGCCACTACTTTGTTGCCTTGGCCATGTGTTTTGGGTCATTGTCATGCTGGAACACCCATCCACGACCCATTTTCAATGCCCTGGCTGAGGGAAGAAGGTTCTCACCGAAGATTTCATGGTACATTGCCCTGTCCATCATCCCTTTTGTCCTGTCCCCTTAGCAGAAAAACACACCCAAAGCAGAATGTTTCTACCACCATGTTTGACAGTTGGGATGGTGTTCTTGGGGTCATAGGCAGCATTCCTCCATCTCCAAACATGGCGAGTTGAGTTGATTCCAAAGAGCTCGATTTTGGTCTCATCTGACCACAATGCTTTCAACCAGTCCTCCTCTGCATCATTCAGATGTTCAGTGGCAAACTTCAGACGGGCCTGGACATGTGCTTTCTTGAGCAGAGGAACCTTGCGGGCACTGCAGGATTTCAATCCTTGTTGGCGTAGTGTGTTACCAATTGTTTTCTTGGTGGTCCCAGCTGCCTGGAGATCATTGACAAGATTCTGGGATGATTCCTCACTGTTCTCATGATCATTGACAGGCCACGAGGTGAGATCTTGCATGGTGCACCAGACCTAGGAAGACTGACAGTTGTTTTGTGTTTTATTCCATTTGCGAATGATTGCACCAACTGTTGTCACCTTCTTACCAAGCTGCTTGGCGATAGTTTTGTAGCCCAGTCCAGCCTTGTGTAAGTCTACAATCTTGTCCCTGACATCGTTGGACAGCTCTTTGGTCTTTGCCATGGTGGAGAGTTTGGAATCTGATTGTTTGATTGCTCCTGTGGACAGGTGTCTCTTATACAGGTAACAAAATGAGATTAGCAGCACTTTCTTTAAGAGACTGCTGCTAATCTCCGCTCTTTACCTGTATGAAAGACACCTGGTAGCCAGAAATCCTGCTGAATGATAGGGGATTAAATACTTATTTCCCTCATGAACATGCAAATCAGTGCATCATTTGTTAGACATGCATTTCTTTTGAATTTGTTGTTGTTATTCTGTTTCTCAGTGTTACAATACACCTACCATTCGATTGTTAGACTGATCAATTCTTTGTGAGTGGGCAAACATTCAAAATCAGCAGGGGATCAAATGCTTATTTCCTTCACTGTATATATATATATATATATTTTTTTTTACAATTTTTATTTTTAGTCCTAACTGTACCAAATGAGTACACACCTCTGAGTGAAGTGGTGATGGAGACCTCAATGCAGGTTTTCTGGGATGGCCCACATCTCAACCTTGGATGACCGCTGCCCCCACAAGATGAGGGATTTCCTTGACATGCCAGACACTCTATCCGTGGATCCTCTCCTAGATCTGCAATTAGTAGATGGTGGTTAGTACTCTTGGCTTGAACCCCTGGAGTTATGGATTATAAAATTCCACCAGGGATGCTATCAGCATGGAGCTGGTTTGGTTTCCCTCTGTATGCAGGTTTTACCAGGGTGCTCTGCTTTTCCTGCACACTGAATGGGTAGTCAACCTTCACCTTGATCTTGGCGTCTGTAGTAGAGACTGTAAACTCCTTAGGAGGAGAAGAGCAGAGTGATGACACATCAGTCTTCTGCTGCTCCTGTGTTTTAGCCAAGGCTATAGACAGGAAGGTGACCTAGTTTTAATGCAGAACTGCACTACAGTAACCCACCTGGCTATGTTGTTTGAGATGACTATATATAGCCCTTGTTAACCTTCTTTAAAAAAATCTGCAGTAGATTGCTTTTAAGGGGCATTTGACAGGCGGTGTGGTGACGATATGTCACCACCTCGCAGCCTGTTTTAATCCTGTAAATGCTGCACCACTGCATGCGTTACACATGAATGTAGGGCACTTTAAGCTGAGTGGTCAGCTGTCTGCCAAGGATTGAAATTTAACAAAAGCAAAAATGTAATATATTGCAGCTGATCAATCATTAGATGTGGTGGTTGCATCAGTTTTCCTCTTTTTAGTCTTTTTTTCCCCTCTGTTTTCACCTGGTAATCTGGCCAGTGACACACCTTCTGTATTAGAGTGGCCCCACTCTGGATGAAGGAACACAGGAGGCACCTTTAGACAGCAACATTGTCAGCCTGAGGGAAGGGGAGTGTTAGATGTACTAGCAGATTTAGATACACTAACAAATTGAAGCCAAACTCCAGCTAATACTTTATAATCTATTACCGCAAGTACAGTTTTTTTTCCTTTTGGGATAAAGGTCTTACATAAATAAATGAAAGCTGATCATTGTAAGCACCCCTGCCAGTATTAAATGGTTTATTCCCATCCCTATAACTGCAAGAGAGCCTGTTCTTCTGAAAAACAACAGATTTACTGGCTGGATCACCAAATGAAAATAAAAGAAAGAAAGCCTGAAAAATAAACCTAATGTAGCCATCACATCTAAGAATCGGTAAGCTGCAAAATAAGAAATGTTTGCTTTTGGGTTTAATACTAAATAATATATTTAATAAATATATTTTAAATATATATACATTTAAATGATGCAGCCACTGAAGTTAAAGCCCCCAGACTGCATCATTTTTCCAGGCCATTGAATCTGTGGGCAATTAAACAAGGATGTAGATGACAACCTCTATGAAGTCAGTGATGACAGCTCCAAATTTCTATTCTGGCTGGTTCCTGATTTGTATATGCTCTTGTGTGGCCAATCCTATACATGTTTATTTAGAATCAGTGCTCACCTGGCATCAAGTGTTCATTGCACAATTCGGTGTCACAGCACAGGACGGTCTCCTTGGTGTCAATGAATTGTATAGGACCACTCTGGGTTTGGTTACATGTCTGCCCAGTAGAACATCCCTTCACCAACACATCTCCATTCAGCTGATCTAGAGGTGAAAATAGTAGTAGTTACTCTATATCCATAGACAGAACACCCCTTGATGCTGCCCCCATCCCTTTTTACCCTTGTAAGTAATGGATATGTCACCAGCACTGTATTGAGATGCTTAGAAAACCAGAAAAGCAGCAGCTCTCTGGCCCTTTAATCTCATATTTTGCAAGTAAGCTTATGGTTTTGCTGCTTAACCCATCTAATGACAAGGTGCTAAAAGACAGGCAGGAGCTCCTTCCCACCGAATCTCTGCTAAAAGACGGGCAGGAGCTCCTTCCCACCGAATCTCTGCTAAAAGACGGGCAGGAGCTCCTTCCCACCGAATCTCTGCTAAAAGACGGGCAGGAGCTCCTTCCCACCCAATCTCTGCTAAAAGACGGGCAGGAGCTCCTTCCCACCCAATCTCTGCTAAAAGACGGGCAGGAGCTCCTTCCCACCCAATCTCTGCTAAAAGACGGGCAGGAGCTCCTTCCCACCCAATCTCTGCTAAAAGACGGGCAGGAGCTCCTTCCCACCCAATCTCTGATAAAAGACGCGCAGGAGCTCCTTCCCACCCAATCTCTGCTAAAAGATGGGCAGGAGCTCCTTCCCACCGAATCTCTGCTAAAAGACGGGCAGGAGCTCCTTCCCACCCAATCTCTGCTAAAAGACGGGCAGGAGCTCCTTCCCACCCAATCTCTGATAAAAGACGGGCAGGAGCTCCTTCCCACCCAATCTCTGATAAAAGACGGGCAGGAGCTCCTTCCCACCCAATCTCTGCTAAAAGACGGGCAGGAGCTCCTTCCCACCCAATCTCTGCTAAAAGATGGGCAGGAGCTCCTTCCCACCCAATCTCTGCTAAAAGATGGACAGGAGCTCCTTCCCACCGAATCTCTGCTAGCAGACAGACATGAACCCCTCCCCAATTAATCTCTGCTAACAGACAGGAAGGAGCTTCTTCCCAATGAATCTCTGCTAACAGACAGGAAGGAGCTTCTCACCTCTGGATCTCTGCTAACAGACAGGAAGGAGCTTCTCACCTCTGGATCTCTGATAACAGGCAGGGGCTCCTCACCTCTGGATCTATGATAACAGGCAGGGGCTCCTCACCTCCGGATCTCTGCTAACAGGCAGGCAGAAGCTAATCCTGAAATTTTGCTAACAGACAGGAAGGAGATGATCCCCGCCAAATCTCTGCTAACAGACAGTCAGGAACTCCTTCCTACTCAGTCTCTGCTAACAGACAAACAGGAGCTTCTCACCACTGAATTCCAGCTATCAGACTGGCAGAAGCAGATCCCATGAAAGGCAGAAGCTGCTCCCCTACTGAATCTCTGCCAACAGACAGGAAGGAACTGATCCCTGTGACAAACCAAGTTGTTCCTTGATTTGAAGTTAAACGAGAGCTGTCAAAATGTGGTTGCATTCCACTTTTCTTCACATCAAGGGGGGGTTGCTGGGATGTCAAAACACGTCTGACCAAGTCCCAGATACAATTTTCTATAGGTATTACTATCTCTGAATACCTACCTATTACAGTCTGTGAATGTGCATATTATTTTCCAGTGTGAAATTAGCTCCAGGATGAATATAAAGATGGCAGGTTTCTGATGTCTATTTTACCTAGGAGGCTAAGGGGTTCCATTTGCCTTCTATAGGTCTATTTGGACTTGAAGCGATATAAAATAAACCAAGGAAAGTAAATATGTCCTTACTATGGCTGTGCTGTTATTATTTCATGAGTACTTAAATACACCGAAGTTTTAGAATTTTGGATGGTAACCAGTCCATCAGGGATGTGGAATGCTGCGGTATTTAAGATAGGTGGAGAGCTGCAAGTGTCTGTTAGTTCTCAAGATTGCTCAAGCTTGCAAGGGTGATGGTTTTATTAGGGTTTCCAGACTGAAATGTGGATTGATTAATGGAAAGGGTCTGTGTGTGTTCAGTCAATGGACTGATGAGAGATGTCTGCATGCAACTACGAGGTTGTGGATTGTGTAAACTGGAGGAGGAGGGAGGCGTAAGGTCACTACAGCTGTGTCTCTGGTTCAACACAGAAAAGATAATAACAAGTAAAATGTAATGGATGAATTTTGAACAACATGGCTGCCACCCACATAGCCTGTCATGTGGAACCCACAGGGACAACCTGTCCCAGTCAGTAATGGACCCTGCACAATGATACATTGCCTTACGGACCAGAAGGGTACTGTACATATCCAGGGTAGTGACTCTCAGCTGAGAGTTTGAGTCCTTGAAGGCCCTTTGTGGTAAAACCTGCTATGATAGTTGAAGATTGGATCAGCTGGTATCCCCTACCCTGCTGTAAGTGACCCCTACTAGTGGGACAAGGATTGTGGTGGCCAAAGGGATTTTTTTTTTCTATTACAATTGTGCGCGAACATTTTCATACCCTTAGATTGTAAGCTCCAAGGAGCAGTGCCCTCCTAACCCTCATGTATTAAACTGTAATGTCTCCCATTATATTGTAAAGCGCTGAGCAAACTGTCGGCGCTATATAAATCCTGTATAATAATAATAATAATAATGCGCCCAGTACGTACGACCATTACAATCCCCACTGAATCTCTGCTAACAGACAGGAGTTGATTTCCACTGAATATCTGATAATAGGAACTGTTCCTTACTGAATCTCTACCCACAGATTCTCTGCTAAAAGACAGCTTTGATCTTATCCTGAATCTCCGCTAACAGACACATGAGTTGATCCCCACTTAATCTCTGCTACCAGACAAGAAGGAGCTCTTCCCTACTGATTCTTTAGTAACAGGTAGGCAGCGCAAGCTTCTACCCCCTGTGTGTCTTTTAAAGGGCAACACAATCTCCTCCCAGCTATAACTCTGCTAATAGGTAGACATCACAAGCTCCTCCCCACCACAATTCTGCCAACAATCAGATGACACAAGTCCCTCCCCACTGCATGTCTGCTAATAGGCAGGTAGGGAGCAGAAGCTTCACCCCAAACACATCTCTAATAATAATAGGCAGTACAAGCTCCTCTCCATTACTTCTTTAATAACAGACAGCCATCACAAGCTCCTCCTCCACTTACTGCATCCTAACCCCCAGGGAGCACATGATCCTCTTCTAATCATATCTCTAACAATTATGCTGTGTTTTAGATATGAACATATCAGCATAAGCTCCTCCTTCTTTATGTGTGACAGCAGCAATCAGGTGCATGTTTTACATGAGGGGTCTGATACTCACTCCCATATGTAAAAAGAGAGGAGGAGCAGTGTTGATGAGTGCTCTCACAGGTTTTCTCCACCTGTTCCTCATGGGCGCGGTCTGGCAGGCCATTATAATTGAAACACCGGAGACTGGAAGCTAGAAGAACAAGAAACAAAGCATACATTCACAAACATTAAAAAATATACGCTATATCCAAAAGAATAATACTGGGCTATTTCACCAAATAAGGCTTTAATTTGGTATTCACTTTTTATCATTCCTGCCCTAAAATATATTATTTTTACATTTTTGTTGTCTTATATTTATAATATCTGTAGTAACAAAACTATTTTGTTTTACCTTTTTCACATATGTATGTTTCAGTATTATTAACTGGCTTTCCCCCAGGATTACCACCACCCTTCCCTATGCTTTTCCCGCAATATATTTTTGAAGGTTTCTAACTTGGCGTATATTTGGACATATTGACTATTTTGTTGTTCCTTTATAATTTACAGTATACTTCATATTGCAGATGCTGTATAAATGATTGCATTTATTATTTTAAAATGTAATGTTTCAAAAAAAAAATTCTTATTATTGATAAATGGTATAAAGTATAACTAAAGTCAATTTTTGTTTCCACTTTGGATAGAGAAAGCCCTGGTTCAGATTGTTGCGACCTGTGTGTAAGCAACACATTTGTTTCAATGGGCTGTCCTACCCATAGAAACGGGAGGGAAAAAGACTCTGACCTTTTTTAAAAAAAGTCGAGCTTCATGGTAGTGTGGCCAGGGGCGGACTGACCATTTGGAAACTCAGGCACTGCCCGAGGGCCCGGGGTCAGTAGGGGGCACCATGAGATGCCCCTGGTACCTTTTTCATAGGCTTTTTTGACTTTGGGCAAGGACACAGGGGCCCCATGATCCCCTATTGCCCGGGGGCCCCAAGAGTTGTTAGTCCGCCCCTGAGTGTGGCACAATGCAGTATGGCACGCATCACATTTGCCAATGCGTGGGGGTAACAATGGCATCCCCGCACATCTGCTAAAAGGAAGCACGCTTTTCTGCGGGTTGGGAATGTATGCGATTTTGCACACATTGCCAACTTGTAATGATGTGAAAGAGGGTTAAGGGAAGGTTATAACCTTTGTAATATATTATATTTTCATTTTAGGGATTAGATACGCTGTTTGGGAGAATTAAGGCTTAATTGGTAATTTTCCATATTGGACGAAGTATGAGAGAGTTGATTTATTTGCCACCTGGGATTGGGGAGATTTGCTTTACCTTCCTGTTCCATAACCAAAAAAGGAAAAAAAAGGGAAAGCAAATCCCTTCAAAGTGAGAAATTCCCCTGGTGTCACCATGGGGAGATTTCCCTTCTATTACTGTTCTAGTGACAACCTAAAATGTGGGATTTTCATTTTCAGTGCTAAAGGTTAGCAGGGCAAAAGGTGAGGGTGAATCCCCCTACCTTGGGCACAGACAGCAATAAAAGATGATAAGGGTTCTAATCCCTCTCCACTCTATCCAAGACTAACAAAAAAAAAGGTTTGCCTTAAATTATACTTTAAATACATTCAGTTTCGCAGTTATGGTTGAGAAGTCAAGTCAAATCACTAATCATCTAACGTAGCAGAGCTTTACTGGGTCTTAACCAGGGGCGGACTGACAACTTATGGGGCCCCTGGGCAATAGGGGATCATGGGGCCCCTGTGTCCTTGCCCAAAGTCAAAAAAGCCTATGAAAAAGGTACCAGGGGCATCTCATGGGGCCCCCTACTGACCCCAGGCCCTCAGGCAGTGCCCGAGTTTCCAAATGGTCAGTCCGCCCCTGGTCTTAACTATCTCTAAGGCAGGCCATAGACAAGTTGAAATCCGAAAGTTTGGTTGAGCGAAAAACTTAATCAATTGATTTCTTTTTCTAATAAAAATCCATTGTGTTGGATCAGGCACTTTAGATTGCTGCACGAAAATCATGTGTCGCAGCTGGCACACTAATGATGCAAAAAACAGACAATTCGACATTTTCGTTTGGTTTTTGCATTGTCTATGGTCTTCTTAAGCAAGCTCACATTTGACAGTTACTAAATGGTGGCATTTATTAACCAATTAGAACTGAGCATTATGTCCTGTAAGACACGTGTGATAAGATAGAGGGAGTTTTGCAAACCGGAACCTTACAATAAGATGATGGAATATAGAGTTAAAAAAAGTTGCTGTTTAATCTGCTTATCTTTCCTTCCCTGGTTCCTCCCTACCCCCCTCATCAACATGCTAAAAAATACTTTACGGTTTCATTACATACTGTTGCTTATTTTAGTGACATCATCACTGGGTCCCTGTGCTTCTCTGCGCAATGCAGGCAGATTATGGCTGGTGGTAGGGGCCAGCAAGGGGCTATACATAACTTCCTGATAACTTCACAGCATTTGAGGTCAGATTTAAGCCTATGGGAGGAAGCTATGCTGTACTTTTTATAGAAGGAGTTCAGCAAGGGCTGTCACTACAACTCAAATAAAAAGAGGTGGGATTTAATGATGTTTTTTACTTTCTGAGTAACAATGGAATTAGTGTTTACTAGAAGGTGACTTGACATCAACTTTTCACTCAAGGTTTTACAGTCTTGACTATTTAAGCCCTGTACACAGATATGTATATACTGTATATTTAGTGGAGATAATAGTGCACAGTCATTGTATCCAAACATTAAAGGATAATTGCCTTACTGGCAATAGAAAGCAATGCAGGCTTTTATAAACCTCAATTTACTTCTTTATAGATCTTCACTGTAGCAATGCAGAGAAAGTGCAGAGGACCTGTACTGGAACAAACATGACCACTACCATGGCTGGTTGATCCAATGGCTTCAATACTTGAAACACCGACCTTTGTTCCCAACATTACAAGGAGGCTGATGGCACACGGGAAAGTCTTCCAGTGACCTCTATGGAATTGCTACCTCGGTGGCCTCGAAAGTTGTCAAATCTTGATCTGATCTGAGCCAGCCACTAACTGGCTCAGCTACTGAGAAAAAGATTCCACAAAGGCAGGCTCTTATTATTCCTGACACCGACGATTTGTTGCAAGAGTCCAGATCGCCAATGTGCCATCAGCTTTACCTGGAAGCAAACTCGGAGGTTTTGTAGCCGGAGACAGCCTGGCAGCTAGCATTTGCAGGAGGCCAGTGATGGATGCTTACATACTTCCACATAGGCCGCATTCACACCTAAGCATTCCGAGAACACTGGAAAAAACACGCACGTTTCCAGAAAAGCATGAAAAAACACAGCCTAATGTGCATTATTATTATTATTTCCTAATGGCACCCCCAACGCAGGTAGTAGTCCCTTGTGTTGACACGCAACAATATGCAGAATACTTCATATTGCAGACGCTGTTGGTGTAAAGGGACCCTTTTCCGAATTACAACCAATATAAGGTGGCCCTCCTTCAACTGGCCACCTATGTGGGTCCTTTTCCAATTTATCACCAATGTAATGGGGCTTTTCTCTTACTGGCCACTGCTGGTCACTGGGAGATGGTTCCCCCTTAGGGGCCCTTCATTCTCTGACCACCAATGCATGAAGATTCTTTTTCAGCTGAACACCGGCTAGAGGGAGCCTCCTCTATACCACCCATAGTGCTTTGCACAGAAACATAGATATGATGAGCACATACAAAATTGTCATATAGAGCCATTCCGGGTGTTCTAGGGATGTTACGTTCAGTACTGGAACAGGTTTGTCCATCTCCCAGGGCAAGGATGTGGAACTGTCCCCACCAGGGGCAGACTGACAACTCATGGGGCCCCCGGGCAATAGGGGATCATGGGGCCCCTGTGTTTTTGCCCAAACTCAAAAAAGCCTATGAAAAAGGTACCAGGGGCATCTCATGGGGCCCCCTACTGACCCCAGCCCTCGGGCAGTGCCCGAGTTTCCAAATGGTCAGTCCGCCCCTGGTCCCCACTCTCCAACTGCATATATCCATGCTGTAGAATGGGTGTACAGCCCTGAGCCCAATGTCTGCCCCCTTGCTCTGGCTGCCCAAGGAGTGTGGACTGCACAGGTGTGGCCAGTTGCTGGCTTTCTAGCAGCTAGAAGGTAGTTGCACGTCGCATGCAGGGATTGTTTTTGTGTCAGTTTGGGCAGATGGGGTACAGAGTAGGCATGTTGAAGCACTAGCTGGCAGAGTAAACATGAAGCGACACCCTGGGCGGCCTACCCTTCTGCCCACCCCTTGTCCCAGCCCTGGGGACATTTTTTTTATTAACTGCTTACTGCCACTGCCTCCTGGTCCTCTAAGAGTCTCTAAATGCCAGTAGATGGAGTTGGGCATTCTGATCACGTATCTGCTGTGATTGGCAGACACAGTGGTCACATAGTTCCATAGTTAGTCTGGCTGAAAAAAGTCCATCCAGTTCAACCATAGACAAAAAAATTATAATCCTATACCCATAGTTGATTCAGAGGAAGGCAAAAAACCCAGCAAAGCATGATCCAATTTGCTCCCGCAGGGGAAAAAATTCCTTCCTGATCCCCCGGGAGGCAATCGGATATTCCCTGGATCAACTTTACCTATAAATGTTAGTATCTAGTTATATTCTGTGTATCTAAGAAAGAATCCAGGACTTTTTTGAAGCAATCCACTGAGCTGGCCAGAACCAACTCACATGATCGAAAAGCTCCCGATCACAAGTATTCATAGGGAGCTTTCTGGTACCATTTGTTACTATGGGATTGTGCAATAACGTGTTTACCTAGAGCCGCCCAGCCTGGCGAGAGGCCGCATATATGCACCAGGTCGGTGGAAAGTGGTTAGTATCCCTACAATGTACTGATCATGCTAATATATATGGGGGCAGCACAGTGACTAAATGGTTAGCACTTCTGCCTGGCAGTACTAGTGTCGTAGGCTCGATTCCCAACCACGGCACCTCCTGCCTGGAGTTTGCATGTTCTCCCTGTGCCTGTGTGGGTTTCTCCCAGGTACTCCGGTTTCCTCCCACACTCCAAAGACATGCTGGTAGATTAATTGGATCCTGTCTAAATTGGCCCAAGTATGTGTATGTATGAATGAAAGTTAGGGACCTTAGATTGTACGCCCCTCGAGGGTTAGGGACTGATGTGAATGTACAATGTATATGTAAAGTGCTGCATAAATGGACGGCGCTATATAAGTACCTGAAATAAATAAAATTAAAAAAAATAAATAATATACTTTGAGAATCATTTTTTAGCAGGGGTTCCCTGAGACCTAAAGATAATTTTAAGGCCTCTATGGTAAAACGGCTGAGAAGACCTTAGATTGTAAGCTCCTTGGGAGCAGAGACTGATGTGAATGTATAATATATGTAAAGCTCTGCGTGAATTGATGGCGCTATAGAAGTACCCGTAATAAATAAATATGACTGGCTTAGCCAATAAAAAAAGCCTGAGAGCAGTCAAATGGCGCCTCGTAATATCTATAGCCAGCTTTATTTCCAAATTGGTGAGTTGGCCACCAATAGTATAGTAAATGGAGACTTACCCAGACACACAAGGGTGTTGAAGAACACGGAGTGGAGAATTAGCCTCATAGCAGTGCACAGCCTGGGTGACTGATGAAGATGTGGGTGTCAGCTGGCTGGCTTACAGAGGTGATCCTACATATAAACAGGTCCTTCTGCTCCTTTTATGGGAAGACTTGGGAGGGGTGACATCGAGGGCGATGGTTTTTCTACTGATACCTGCGAGTCTAGGCTTGATATCTACATCATTGCCAGACTATGTCCTAATTGGCACTCTATTGATTAACCCTATCATTTAAAGGGGCATTGTAGCTTTATTGTTTTTTATCTTGTATATACTGCGTGTATTATTTTGCATATTATGTATTTATACATCTATATAAATACATCAATAAGCCATGACATTAGGATCGCTGACAGATAAAGTGAATAACATTGATTATTTCATTACAATGGCATATGGAGGTCAACAAGATATATGAGGCAGCAAGTAAACATGTTATCTCTGAAGTTGATTTGTTGAAAACAAAAAAAAAATGAGCATTGCAGTTTTTTATGTATAGGGCGATGTAGCCATAGATCAGTCAGGGTACCCATGCTGACCTGTGTCCACAGCCAAAGGTGCCTACAATGGGCATGGGAGCATTAGAACTGGACCATAGAGCAATGCAAGAAGGTGGCCTGGTCTGATGAATTCAAGAATGGCTTGAGGAGCACAACAATTAATCTGAGGAGTTGATTTGGCCTCCAAATTCTCAATACAATCAAGAATCTGCGGGATGTGTTGGAAAAACAAGTCCAATCCATGGAGACTCCACCTCACAACTTACAGGACTTGAAGGATACCATAGCATACCTTCAGAGGTCTATGGCGTACATGCTGTGATGAGTCAGGGTTGCTTTGGTGGCAATAAGGGGACCTACTGAATATTAGGTGGGTCATCATAATGTTATGGCTGATCGGTGTGTATATATATATATATATATATATATATATATATATACTGTACATACACTCACCTGCCACTTTATTAGGTACACCTTGCTAGTTCCGGGTTGGACCCCCTTTGGCCTTCAGAACTGCTGCAATTCTTTGTGGCATAGATTCAACAAGGTTTTGGAAACATTCCTCAGAGATTTTGGTCCATTTTGACATGATACCATCTCACAGCCGCAGTATTGTTGGCTGCACATCCATAATGAGAATCTTCTGCTCCACCACATCCCAAAGGTGCTCTATTGGATTAAGATCTGGTGACTGTGGAGGCCATTGGAGTACAGTGACCTCATTGTCATGTTCATGAAAGCAGTCTGAGATGATATGAGCTTTGTGACATGGTGCATTATCCTGCTGGAAGTAGCCATCAGAATGTGGGTACACTGTAGTCATAAAGGGATGGATATGGTCAGGAACAATACTCAGGTAGGTAGTGGCATTTAAACGGTGCTCAATTGGTAATACAAAAAGGATAATTGGAGCGCCTTCCCTATGCAAATAAGCCAAATACCAGCTACTGTGCATTATAAATAAATATAAATTAAAATGTCCTCTTAATATTTAAACAATAAGAGTCCATAAAATTGATAAATATCCTCATTTTGACACCTGGCTCCGCCTACACGCCTATCGTCACACCATGTGATTTCCTCAGTAGGATGTGGCCAGGGGGTAATATGCTCTGCATATAGCGGTGTCTGTTTACAATTGCCATGAAAACAAGAGTATATTATTACCATCGCTAAAACAATATGTTTACCATCACAAACACTTTATCATAATTGCTATCTAAAGCAAGTCACTTGGTGTGACAATACGCGTGTAGGCGGAGCTGGGTGTCAGAACTGCCGAATCCGGAAGTGGCACAGGAGACACGGTCCCAATGTCTATGTGGAAAGCTTGTGATTTAATAGTAATATGCAAGTGCAAATACTTTAATAAATTTGTTTTTAAATGACTTACTATACTATTGGATATTTCTATCTTGCACTTTATAGAGAGAAGGAGACCACGATTTTGAGGGCCATACCACTGCACATGGGGACATATGGATCCCATATCCAGGAACTACAGAAACATTATTATTGTTGGTACAGTATATTGGAGTGGAGTCATTATAAGGAGGGACATATAGATCCCATATCTAGGAACTACAGAAGCATTAATATTGTTGGTATATTGAAGTGGAGCAGGGGCGGACTGACAACTCATGGGGCCCCCGGGCAATAGGGGATCATGGGGCCCCTGTGTCCTTGCCCAAACTCAAAAAAGCCTATGAAAAAGGTACAAGGGGCATCTCCTGGGGCCCCCTACTGACCCCGGGCCCCCGGGCACTGCCCGAGTTTCCAAATGATCAGTCCGCCCCTGGAGTGGAGTCATCATAAGGAGTCCCATTAAGGGGAAAAAAGGCACTTGAAGACCTGGAAAGTGACAGGTATATCATTTGAGGTGAGCGCAGTGGTGAATGGTGGTGGGTATTACTATGCATATACTCAAGAGATACAAGAGGTGTGACACAGTGGAAAGAACTGCACGGTTAAAATTTGCATTGAAATCAGCAATTTAATGGACACTTATTGTTTAAATATTAAGAGGACATTATAATTTATATTTATTTAAATTGCACAGTAGCTGAGATTTACTATTTAGTTTATTTGCCTAGGTAAGGCACTACAATTATTCTTTTTGTATGTTTTATATCTTTGTTGGTTATGGGAACACAATTTTTGTATGTAGCCAGTGGTGGGTGTGGGGGGTGCGCACCGCAGCGAGTTGACACCTATCGCACGGGGTGACACCGGACCCTCTCCACGAGCTCTACGAAAAGGAAAGTTTTAAAGCAAGCCGTCGATCCCCGCAAGATGGATCGGACCTGCGGATTGAGCATAATAGATCGGAGTCCGATCCATTATGCTCCCCAATCTGCAGATCCGATCCATCTTGCGGGGATTGTCGGCTTGCAACCTATACGGGGTAACTGAGCTAGGTAAGGCTGTGCAATATCCGGGACTTGTCTGTAACTAGGAAATGTGGCCAGGATATCAGGAACCTCCTCCATCTGACATCACTTCTGGAGCATGTGCAGACCAGACCAGTGTTGAAAGATCAGTTAACCCTGTATAGTTTGCAAGCCGATGATCCCCGCAAGATGGATCGGATCTGCAGATTGGGGAGCATAATGGATCGGACTCCGATCCATTATGCTCAATCCGCAGATCTGATCCATCCTGCGGGGATCGTCAGAGGGGTGACACCAAGTGTTACCGCACCGGGTGACACCAACCCTAGGGACACCCTTGTATGTAGCCACCCCGTATAGATGTATTGTTTGAGTATTATATTTGATATTGGAACCATACATAAACAGGTTTCTTCACTATATTATTGTTTGATATACACATGCACATTTTGTATACAAGAGGCTCAGAATAAATTTTGGGATAAAAGTTGTTTACACATTCATTTGGTACTAAGGGGCTCAAAGTGTGCCAAGAAAATATCTCCCACACCATTACACCACCAGCCTGAACCATTGATACAAGGCAGGATGGATCCATGCTTTCATGTTGCTTGCGCCAAATTCTGACCCTACCATCTGAATGTCACAACAGAAATCGAGACTCATCAGACCAGATAACGTTTTTCCAATCTTCTATTGTCCAGTTTTGGTGAGCCTGTGTAAATTGTAGCCTCTGTTTCCTGTTCTTAGCTGACAGCAGTGGCACCTGGTGTGATCTTCTGCTGCTGTAGTCCATCTGCTTCAAGGTTCCATGTATTGTGCGTTCAGAGATGGTATTCTGCATACCTTGGTTGTAACGAGTGGTTGAGTTACTGTTGCCTTTCTATCATCTCCAACCAGTCTGCCCATTCTCCTCTGACCATTTGACATCAACAAGGCATTTTCATCCACACAACTGCCACTCATTGGATAATTTTTCTTTTTTAGACCATTCTCCGTAAACTCTAGAGATCCCAGAAGATCATCTGTTTTTGAAATACTCAGCCCAGCCTGTCTGGCACCAACAACCTTTCCTAGTCATGTAAATCCCCTTTCTTCCCCATTCTTATCATCAGTTTGAACTTCCGCAAGTTGTCTTCACCACGTCTAGATGCCTAAATGCATTGAGTTGCTGCCAGGTGATTGGCTGATTAGCAATTTGTATTGCCAAGCAATTGAACAGATGTAAATATTAGAGATGGCCGGTGAGTGTATGTAACGCCCTCCAGTGCACAGTTGCTAACAGTCACAAAATTTTCTTGTCCTGCAAATCACCTTTTGTCATGGACAGCTGCAGGGCTGGTTGCACATAGAAAAAACTTCAAATGACGCGGCACACACTGCTGGGGACACAGATCGGATCCCTCCCCTGGCCTACTTCATCCCCCAGCACCAGCTGAGCAGCTCAGGCAGCCCCAGTATTCAGGACACTCACTCACCAATGCGTGGAGGTCAAGTGGAGCTTGCCTCTCAGTGATTGGGTGCAACTTGGAGAGGGGGCATGGCCAGCCTTGGAGGGGTGAAGATGAATATGCCAGCCCGCCTTGAGCCTTGAACTACATATGAGGCTGGAGTGGACCCGAGCAGAGGTATGTTCAGTGCTGCAATCTGGGCTCTCTGCATCTTCATCTCTGGGGGAAGATCATGATGGCTGGGCTGTCTCTGTTTTTTTTTTTTTTTTAGGGGGGGAGGGGAATGAGCAGCAGCTATTTAGAGTCTCTATCTCGTGGGGATGGCTCTTAGTCATCTCGATCCTGCACACACACACCTCCATCCTGTCATCTCCATCCTGCACACACACAAAGTCATTGCCAGTCATTGATAGTTTTTTGTGCATACAGTTAGAGGCTTGCTAGAAGCCTGCGTGAGAGTCAGCCTGGGTGTGAGTCAGCAAGGTTACTTCAGGTTCAGGCTGGAGGGTTCTACAAGTTAGTTCTCTGGCACCTCCCCCTGCTCTAGAGACTTGGAGAAGTTTCTAAAAGCCAGTAGGCGGAGGTGAGGAGGGGCTAATCTGCATGTTATGGAAGTCTGACCAATCCCAGGTAGGAAGCCTGGCAGTGTGGGTGATCAGCCCATAAATATAAGAGATTCTGACCAACAGGAGATTCAGGTGGAAGATAGAGTGAGGAAGTACTGCTGGTGAGGAGCCTGGGAGGGGGCCCCAGATGAGGGGGAGTATACCTACAGGTTGAAAGATCTAGAAAGAGGGACGTCCACTGTTCTACAGTCTACAGGAAAGGACAGCCTGTCAGCAGGGAAGAAGCCAGCCCAGCATAAGGCCTGAAAGCAGTTTCACCTTTAAAGCTACAGGAAAAGGAGAGTGTGAGTACCTCTACACCCCTTGGGCCTACAAGGGAGAGGGCGGTCAGGTGCAATACCGAACTAGTTCTCCCTGGGACAGCATTCTTGTGTGCCTCGGAATCCCCTGCCCTGGGATACTCTTCATGACAGCCAGGTGGAAGAGGAGATTTTCATTTGGGTCTAAGTGCTCCTGGAAAAGACTGTGTGCTGATTACATGTTTCTGTTTTTTGTGCATAAAACATTGTTCTCCAAGTTGTTTCAGTTCCATTGGGCATCCCACATATCCCTAGATCCCATCCACCCCTAATAAAACAACAAAGCCAAACTCATGGACTGTTTAGTGGAAAATGCGTGTTGCCTGGCGCTGCAGGAAAATTGGCGGACCCAAAACCAGCAGCTCTCAAGAGGGTAGAATTACATATATATTGTGTAGAACATTTTCTCAGTGTTTGCTTAAACATGAATATGAGGTGCATACAGGGGCGGACTGACAACTCATGGGGCCCCCGGGCAATAGGGGATTATGGGGCCCCTGTGTCCTTGCCCAAACTCAAAAAAGCCTATGAAAAAGATACAAGGGGCATCTCATGGGGCCCCCTACTGACCCCGGGCCCTCGGGCAGTGCCCGAGTTTCCAAATGGTCAGTCCGCCCCTGGGTGCATAGTAAATGTGCACATTTGCTAATATATGGATGATTACAGGACCATCCACCTTCCACCTATATTTCAATTTTAAGTATAGACAGGCCGGTTAAAGCTGAACTCCGATCAGCTACTGTCTAGAAAGGGGGAATGGTGGCAGCTTGTAGCAATGGCTGTTGTGTTCTCTGTGCACCTGTGCTGTACCCATGCTTCTACCTGCTAGTTGCTGATGGATAACATGACACTGCCTGAGTCATCACCACCGCCCTAATCTTGCTTTGGAGAGATACAAGGATAGGGGAGAGCCTCTAATGTAATACCGAAACTCATGAGTTTTATATCAAAGGGGCTCCCTATCCAAGCAAACCTGTCAGACAGCTTTATAGTTAAAGAAGAACTTTACTCATAACAACTTGATAAATAAATAATGTTCTTTAGCCAGGAACATACATTCCACAATAATAATTATCCTACCAAAATGAGTGTGTGCTGTAAATTGCCGCCAGCATTGCTTCTGTTCCTTCTTGCTGATGACGGACATTTTGCTGAAGCCCAGAGCCCCTGAGCAGCAGTAAATCTTTAGGCTGCTTTTTTTCTCACACTGATACCAACACTAGCATTTTGATCTTCTACTGACACCAATTCAGCATCATTTTTTCCTCCTACTGACACCAACTTTTTACTTCCTCCTACTGACACCTTACTTTTTACACAGCAGCATTCTAACCTCTTACTGATGCAGTTACAATTACATTTTTTTCTCCCAATGGCACCAACACATTGTTATTTTAACGCCACACTGACTCCAACACAGGCATTTTTCCTCGCACTGACACTGTCACAGCGACATTTTGAGCTCTCACTGACAACATTGCAGCAACATTTTCTGTTCCTACAGATACTAATGCTGGCACAGTGGCAATTTTTACTTCCACTAACACTGACACGCAGGAATTCTAACCTCCCACTGATACAGATGCAGTGGCATATTTTCCTCCCACTGACACAGCAGCATATTTTCCTCTAAATGACACTGACACAGCAGCATATTCTCCTCCTACTAACACTGACACAGCAGCATATTCTCCTCCTACTGACACTCTCACAGCAGCATATTTTCCTACTGACACTGTCACAGCAGAATATTTTCCTCCCATTGACACTGACACAGCAGTATATTCTCCTCCTACTGACACTGTCACAGTAGCATATTCTCCTCCTACTGACACTGTCACAGCAGCATATTCTCCTAATACTGACACTGTTACAGCAGCATATTCTCCTAATACTGACACTGTCACAGCAGCATATTCTCCTCCTACTGACACTGTCACAGTAGCATATTCTCCTCCTACTGACACTGTCACAGCAGCATATTCTCCTAATACTGACACTGTTACAGCAGCATATTCTCCTAATACTGACACTGTCACAGCAGCATATTCTCCTCCTACTGACACTGTCACAGCAGCATATTCTCCTCCTACTGACACTGTCACAGCAGCATATTCTCCTCCTACTGACACTGTCACAGCAGCATATTCTCCTCCTACTGACACTGTCACAGCAGCATATTCTCCTCCTACTGACACTGTCACAGCAGCATATTCTCCTAATACTGACACTGTCACAGCAGCATATTCTCCTCCTACTGACACTGTCACAGCAGCATATTCTCCTCCTACTGACACTGTCACAGCAGCATATTCTCCTCCTACTGACACTGTCACAGCAGCATATTCTCCTCCTACTGACACTGTCACAGCAGCATATTCTCCTCCTACTGACACTGTCACAGCAGCATATTTTCTTCCCACTGACACTGTCAAAGCAGCATATTCTCCTAATACTGACACTGTCACAGCAGCATATTCTCCTCCTACTGACACTGTCACAGCAGCATATTCTCCTCCTACTGACACTGTCACAGTAGCATATTCTCCTCCTACTGACACTGTCACAGCAGCATATTCTCCTCCTACTGACACTGTCACAGCAGCATATTCTCCTCCTACTGACACTGTCACAGCAGCATATTTTCTTCCCACTGACACTGTCAAAGCAGCATATTCTCCTAATACTGACACTGTCACAGCAGCATATTCTCCTCCTACTGACACTGTCACAGCAGCATATTCTCCTCCTACTGACACTGTCACAGTAGCATATTCTCCTCCTACTGACACTGTCACAGCAGCATATTCTCCTCCTACTGACACTGTCACAGCAGCATATTCTCCTCCTACTGACACTGTCACAGCAGCATATTTTCTTCCCACTGACACTGTCAAAGCAGCATATTTTCCTCCCATTGACACTGACACAGCATCATATTCTCCTCCTACTGACACTGTCACAGCAGCATATTCTCCTCCCACTGACACTGACAGCAGCATATTTTCTTCCTACTGAAACTGACACAGTAGCATTTTCACTTTCCACTGACACCATTTTTTTCTCCCACACACCGACACAGCAGAAATGTTTACTTCCACTGACTCTCAAACAACAGCATTTTACCCTCTCACTGGTACAGATGCAGCAGCATCGTTACCTCTCAGTGACACCAATGCAACAGAGCTATTTCCTCCCACTGACACAGGGTCTTTATGACCTCCTACTGACACCAACTTTTTACTTCCAGTCATACAGCAGCATTCTAACCTCTTATTGATGCAGATGCAGTGGCATTTTTTCTGCCAATGACACCAACACATTGGTATTTTAACCTCCCACTGACACCAACACGGCAGCATTTTTGCATCCCACTTACACTGTCACAGTCATTTTAACATTCAACTGACACAGCAGAATTTTGACCTCCCACTGACACTATTGCAGCAAAATGTTTTCCTCCTACTGACACCAACACCCACACACCAGCAATTTTTACTTCCACTGACACAGAGGCAATCCAACCTCCCACTGATATAGATGCAGTGGCATTTTAACCTCCCACTGTCACTGTCACAGCAGCATTTTTTCCTCCCGCTGACACAGCAACATTTTGATGTCCCACTAACACCATTGCAGAAACATTTTTTTCCTCCAACTGACACCAACGCAGCAGAAATGTTTACTACCACTGACACTAATGCAACAGCATTTTACCCTCCCCTGGTACCGATGCAGCAGCATTGTTACCTCCCACTAGCACAAATGCTATGGAATTATTTAATTCCACTGACACCAATGCAGCAACATTTTTTACTCCCACTTCTGCAGCAGCATTTACAACCACTGGCACCATTACACATGTTTCAGCCCCACTAACTGTCCCAACTTCATTCTCAGGCTCACCGATTTTCAAAAGTTCCCAGGTATGATGACTAAAAGTAACCTGTAAGAGCTGATGCACTTATAACTAAGTGCTTCAATACATGTTTTTTTTTGACGGGAGGCCATAATTCCACTTAAGGAACGGTGGACAAGAGACCATTACTCTGCAATGGAGTGTGGGATATGGAAGTGGATTAGCTCGTGGTCCAAAGGACACACTGCCAAAAAAATATGGACTCCAAAAGAACAATTTAAACAAAATTGTTATTGTGGTTCTGTTATGTGTATACAGGCACTTTTTTAAAAAAAAAAAATACTATTTAGCAGAGCTCTTAAAGTTTTCTGGTTCCTGTTCTGGTTATGTGTAGCTAAGGATAAATATTTTAAAGCATCATCATCATTCGATCTTTCCTTTCTAATGAGCCTCTTCTGGTAAAGAGAATATATTATTATCACCTCACCGGAGGTTTTCACCAGGGAATACTTGTTTGCCTGGATCCATTCCTGCTATTATTTTATGTGAAGGCTTGAGATACTCCATACATCTGCACAGGGATGTTTCCGTTCTCCAACAGCAGTAAACACATTTTATTTGGGATTATTAAAAATAAGTTTCTGACGTTTATCATGGTATGAATTTGAGATAACGTTCTAATACGCAGGGGAGATATTTTTTGAACACATTCGACTTCCTGTCTAGTATTCATACGGAAAATGTGTCGGCTTCTTCTCCATGGCTGATTACATGGGGCACAAGGCTACACAATAACTGTAATAGTATCATTTTATTTTTTGGAAGTTTCAGATATCTTAAAGGGAAACTAGGAAGGTTTTGATATTTATTTAAGTTTATACATTGCCTAATTGATATTATGTATAACAATGCTTGTTTCACAAATAATTATTTAGTACAGGATGGCACAAGTTTAGGATTATGAGTTTTACCCAAAGCAACAGGATCACTTGGCAGATCAATTGGCTGTGCCCCTTTCCTGCTATCCTGCCCCCTATTTGTGGAGAGAAAAATCCCTGTGTATGTTCTAAGTCGGTCAAGTTGGAGCTCACACAAGGCTAAGCACTCTTTTTCTGGTCCCAGGTGATAATGTAGGGCCTAGCGACTGGTGACCCAACAGTTGGCCACTTGAGAGTGCATCATGTCAGATGGGCAGAGAGTAACTTGCTCCACCAGAGAGAAGTGTGCTGGTTAGAAAGGGAGAGCCAAAATCTCCCAAAGTAAGTTACAGGACTGTGTTATCAGTATGGTAGCTCAGTCCTACATGGTGCAGGAGATGGCCTGGCAGTGCAGAGGCAGGACCAACCTTGGGCTCCCATCACAGCATGGCTCTCAAGGAGGGTGACCCTTCTGTTACAGGCCTAGCCCTAGGAACACTGATGTGGAAGATTTCGTTTTTTAAATATTTGTGGCCTTCAGTAGTCTCATGTTATGTGTCTGTTTCCTGAAGCATTTCCATAGTCTCCAACAACTCCAAAATCATGTTCTAATTCTCTGAGCATCTCCTGTAGCATGTCCACTGTCTCTGACAATATCCCATACTATGTCTGCAGTCTATGACCATCTCCTGTAGCATGTCCACAGTCTCTGTTCATCTCCTATAACATGTTTGCAGTCTCTGACCATTTCCCGTAGTATATCCACAGTCTCTGACTATCTCCACTGCCATGTCCCCAGTCTTTGACCATCTTCTATACCAGTGGTCTCCAAACTGTGGCCCTAGGGCCGGATGTGACCGTTTGCTTGCCTTTATCCGGCCCTCAGGGCACTGTTCATCCCACTGATAAAAGACACTGTTCTACCAACTGACACCAACAATGGGGCACCATTTCTCTCATTGACATCAGTAATAGGGAACTCTTCCTCCCAATGATAGGACACTGTTCATCCCTCTAATACCAAATGCGGAAATGCTTACTCCTACTGATGCCAGGAAAATTTCCACTCCCGCAGGCCACAGTCTGGCCCTCCTAAAGTTTGAAGAACTATAAACTGGCCCTTTGTTTAGAAAGTTTGGAGACCCCTGTTCTATACCATGTCTGCAGTCTCTGACCTGTATGCAGGCGTTAGTACCCCTTATACTTAGTTCCCGTTTCTGGGTTATGCTAGTGGATGGAATACTGTGCTCCTTTATAATTTGGTGTGGGAGGAGTCTTAGGCAGAAGGAACATGGGAACAGGCTATTGTGATACACATTATGTAGGTCTGTAAATTGGAAGGAGAGGGCTCTTTGAGACTAGGCTGCAAAAAAGACTCTGGAGGAGGACCCACTGCAGGGGGACTAACATTAAAGAGTGGGAGAGATGACTGGACAGGTGTGGCTCAGTGTTATTACTCTGTCGCAGGGGCAGACTGACCATTTGGAAACTCGGGCACTGCCCGAGGGCCTTGGGTCAGTAGGGGGCACCACGAGATGCCCCTGGTACCTTTTTCATAGGCTTTTTTGAGTTTGGGCAAGGACACAGGGGGCCCATGATCCCCTATTGCCCAGGGGCCCCATGAGTTGTCAGTGCACCCCTGCTCTGTTGTGTCCTGTTCTACTGCAACTGAAAGTATGAAAAGGAAGGGGTTGCTGTACAGAGTCATTGAAATGTTATTTCTTCAGTTAAACGTTAAATGGCTACTTGTGTGGACATTCCTTTATTCATGAAATGGGCCACAGGCCAGGGAAATGCAGGTACTGCAATAGAGGTGGGCCTTGGTCCAGAAGAATGTGAGTATTGCAATGGAGGGGGCTTTGGGCTAGAAGAATGTAACAATATGGTGGAGTTTCTCCCTTTACAGGCGTGTATGTACTATATTCCAGGAAGAAGAAAGGAGGTACCCCTGACCAGCTCATCAGGAGCTGATTTCAAATCAGGCCTACCAAAAGACCATCTCACCTACCATGTCCGTATGTAGGCAGGTGTAGTTATAGTCTCCACTGTAGGTAGCGTTCGTCTGTAATGGCAATGCAGCTGGAGGAGGAATTCAAGAGAACCTGAGTTTCTCTATGGTTTGCTAGGTCCCCTGAAGCAGTGATCTGGTTGGTTATGCTGGATCCAGGTGACCCTGGTGGCCATCTTAGATCACGCAAAGTCTTCTTAAGTCCCTGCCCCCAGGTTTTTGACACGCATTTTTGTGAGTGGTCATTGCAAGAAAAGATCCCCCATCTGTCAGGGACAGCACTAACGGTAGGGGGAGCTTCCGGATGAGTAGGGAAAGCATAGGGCCTTCATCTGATCATCAGGAAGCTCTCCTTTGGGGTTGGACTGGCCAAGTCGCATTCCACTCTCCTGGACAGACACTGTCTTCAACTCGGGCTTACACACAGCTGACTCTCTCTCAATACTGTTGTAAGTGCCCTGGATTGGCGAGTCTCTATTGTACTGTTTTCAAGGTTTGCAATACTTCATTTTCTGCAACATGAGGTTCTGTGTGCTTTCTGCCACTGCACCTACCCAACATGTAGTCTATGACCATCTGATACATGTCTGCAGTCTATGACAAGCTACTGCATGTCTGCCGTCTATGACAATCTGCTGCATGTCTGCAGTCTATGACCATCTGCTGCATGCAGGGGCGGACTGACAACTCATGGGGCCCCTGGGCAATAGGGGATCATGGGGCCCCTGTGTCCTTGCCCACACTCAAAAAAAGCCTATAAAAAAGGTACCAGGGGCATTTCATGGGGCCCCCTACTGACACTGGGCCCTCGGGCAGTGCCCAAGTGCTTGAATGGTCAGTCCGCCCCTGGCTGCATGTCTGTAGTCTATGACCATCTGATGCATGTCTGTAGTCTATGACCATCTGATGCATGTCTGCAGTCTATGACCATCTGCTGCATGTCTGCAGTCTATGACCTTCTGATGCATGTTTGCAGTCTATGACCATCTGATGCATGTCTGCAGTCTATGACAATCTGCTGCATGTCTGCAGTCTATGACCATCTGATTCATGTCTGCAGTCTATGACCATCTGTTGCAAGTCTGCAGTCTATGTCTGTAGTTTTAGTGTAATACTATTTTATATAGTATATAGTATAGTATTACATCCACGTAATACTATATGCAGCCCCAGGGGCCACACTCGAGGCCTCCTATCTCATAAAAGTTAGCCACCACTGCCTTGGACCATATCAAAATCAGCATTCCATTTTCAGGAGAGCGCAACAATGACATCTTTATATGTTCTTCTCAGCAGATAAATAAAATAAAATATAAAAAAACACTATCCATTCCCTTTGAATCTTTTGCTTTATGAAAAAAATCCTCAGTGAATATCATCAATATTTCATTGGAAGAGAAAATTCATTTATTTCCATCAGTAATCTACGGTTTTATTTCATTGAAAGGAAAAACATAATTTGTCAGTATGATGGATAAAGTGTTTGTAAAGACTAAAGTAAAGTATATGGGGGACATAACGGCCATGACGGATTGACGGTCCTTGTGCAGTCATTGTTTATGAAGGATTGCACCGTACACGGAGGTTGCAGATTTTACATCACCCCTATCTTGGATATCTTAGTAACCTTTCTGCAAAGTCAATAAATTCATATCACATTGAGAATTCCGCTCCTGCTGCCTTTTATTTGCTTGATTTTGTTTTTATTTCGTTGTGGATTTGTTCTAGTCTGTCGGCTTATTGTTATTTATTCAGCTTGATCCCAGCAGCACTTACATGCTGTCATATCTTTCCTGATAGAAAGTGAATCAGTGATTGCAGAGAATGAAACAAGTCTTGATAATGAGGAGCTAAAGATACAAACTTGGCTATTGTTTTTCTACAATTAGATTAAAAACAATGAGCCGCACATACAAGCAGAGATCAAATTAAAACTAAACTCTGAGCTAGAAGCTAAATAGACAAGTAAAATAGATATAAAGTCTTTTCTGACAAAAAGTTTGCAATTCAGTTCAACCATTCTTATGATTCAGGCCCTCCTGCCAAAACAGCACAGCCAGGTCAGTGACCACACTTTTTTTCTTAGCATTAAAGGAATACAATTTGGTCACCTACCTGCACCAGAATGCTGTTTTGAACTATGAAGACGCATCACCCTGCTTATGGTATTGTCACTGCATTCCCACTGCTCTCTTCTTTAGTAAGCAAGTGCTAAAATGGCAGCACTGTGTAATGCAGGAGAGCCTAATTGGCTCATAATGTTGACCTTCCTGAATTCCTAGTGTAATGCCCTCTAGGTTAGCTGTTTTTTTTCTCTTTTAGAGAGAGGCTTAGTAGCAGCCTGGGGATGAGTCAGCCTGTAAGTGAGACGGAGTTCACCTCAGGCTCTAACAGGTCAGGGCATCTGGAGCCCTCCCAGTTTTCCAGGAACTTAGAGAACCTTCTGGAAGAGGGGTGGAGGAGGCCCAGATCTGCATGTTTTAGGGACCCTGGCCAATCCCCTGGCATGAGGCTGGGCATGGTGTCCAGGGCAACTCTCAAAAGTGACAGAGCCTGTGCAGGGCCAAGTCCATGTTAGGTGGAAGATGGAATGAGAGACAGGAGTGTGGAGCCTGGGGAAGAGGCCTACCTACTGGCAGGTGCTGAAGAAGAGGATCTCCACTGTACCACCATCTTCAAGGGAGGATATCCTGAGCAGCAGGGAAGGAGCCATCCCAGCGAAAGGCTTAAAGGCAGCCACCAACCCATAAAGCTATCAGGAAGGACAGCGTGAGTAACCTTACACCCCCTGGGCCAGATAAGGGTAGAGGGCGGTCAGTGGAAAACCCAACTAGCTTCTGATCTGGGGATGCTGTGCTAAATTGGCAGTTTCTGGACCCCTTACCCAGGGAACACCCTCAGTAAAGCTGTGTGAAGAGAAGGATTCATCGGGGGTCTTGGGAGGTACACCAGAGAGCTGGAATGCTCTCAAAGGAGAGGCTATTGTTTCCACATCTTTGTACATAGTTGCTAAGGTGTTCATCCTCAAGTTTGCAGTTTCCTTGTACATCCCATACACCCAAACCCATTCAAGTTCTAAACCCCTTGAAAAAAATCACAAAACCAAGCTCAAGGGCTGTTTACTGACTCAGAATAGAAAGTGTGGAAGAAAATGCATGTTGCCTGGCTGTGCAGAGCTTTAGGGGGACCCAAAACTCAGCAACTCCTAGGGGGGGTAGTGCTACACTAGTGCAACGATTACAGAAACCTGCCAGAAACCCAGTAAGCTCCTAACTTCCTGAAGTGAGCTGACAAATGTTGCCTATCTTCCACTGAAATCCAGAGCAGTGTTGTCATCCCTGCCCAGATTCTCCCATACTGGTCTACAATATGACCTCCCCGTACATTCGACTACATAACTTAAGGGGGAAGGGCTGTTCTGTAGTCCAGCATGGAAGAACTCAGGCAAGGCTGACAACACTGCTTGGGATTTGAGTGCAGCAGAGCCAGTGTTGTCAGCTCACTACAGGAAGTTTAGAAGTTTACTAGATTTCTGAGAGAACAACGGATATTTTTGTGTAATTGCAGGTTGCATTACATTAGAGTCAGCCAAGGTTGGGAGTCATGGGAATTAGAGTTCACTTTTTCTTTTTTACTTGTCCAGTTAAGTAATGACTGTCTCTCTTAAAACTCTTGAATCTACACAGAGAATCACCATAACTGGTTTTCCCCCGGCTAAAAGAAAAAAAAAAAAAAAAAAAAAGTACAAAATGGTTTCTTGTAGAATTTTCAATTTTATTAGCTATTACAGTTACACAGCTTACAAGTTAATTTCACTATAGACATTGCATACATAAATAAATTAACACAATGGATTCTGTAACATAGGCTAGTTAGACCGATAAAAATTGAAAATGCTGTGTTATTAGGAAAGGTAAGTTCGTGCTCCTGGGGGGATATTGGCAGTTAAGGGGACCCTCAAGGGCACAGCTCAGATTGACCATACACATTAAAGTCTTATTATACCATCTTATTTAGATCTACTGATAACCAGGACTTTTTTTCTTAGAGAACTGGTGTGGTTACTCCCCCTTCTGATTCACTCCTCGTCTCTGCCCCCTACCCACCTCCGAGCACCGTCCTGTGGTGTTATCACCTTCCCACCTCCCAGTATCGCCCTTTTTAAAGAATACAGAACCAGCTATCATTTTGTGGTGCCAAGTAATTTTTATGGAATTTTTTAATGATACCAAGAAAAGCAGAAAAATAGATTTCCTGCAGTCAGCGACAATAGAACTCCCAGCAACAATAGATGCCGCCTTCAACAATAGATCCTTCCCAGCAACAATTGACCCCCCAGCAACATAAGACCCCCTCAACAACAATAGTTACCCTGCCAACAACAGACCTCCCCAGGAACAGTAGAGCCCCCCCGCACAGCCCATCACCCCTTGCCACTACATAAATCCAGTGCTGGATGCATTCCCCCGTGTTCTCACTGAAAATTGACCCTTACGATAACGGTGTGAGCATATCTGGGAAGTTTTTGAAGTGCTCAAGCCAGAGATTTCTGGAGTGTGGGGCGTTGGTTGGTGGCAGTAGCTGATGCAGGTAGGTGGATGAGGAAGAGCAGGGGGTGGCAATGAAGGTGGGTGAATGAAGAAGGGAATGTGCTTGTGCTCCTTCTCTCCACTGCCTGGCTGGCACTAGGAAAACAAGGGAATGTCTCTGGGTGACAATCCTAAGGAGGGAATGCCCAGCCTTGCCCTTACCATGCTCCCAATTTCATCATTGCCCACACTGCCCCCTTCTGACCTATAAGATGCTGGTATGTTAAACACTTTAAAGTGCCCACGTCAGAGATATCGAGAGGGTGGGGATATGGTTGGTGGCAGTAACTGATGCAGGTGGGTGGATGAAGAAGAGTGAGGAAGGTGGCAAAGAACGTGGGTGAATGAAGATGACTTTGCGCTCCCTTACTCCAGCTCTTGGCTGCCACAGGGAATGCCAGTGTATGTCTCTCTGTGACATTCCTAAGGAGAGAATACCCTACCTTGCCTCCACCACACCAATTCCATCATAATCCATCCTGTCCCCTTCTGACCTATAAAATGCCAGTATATTAAATATCTGCAACAGGCCAGAGATGAGCCAGGCGGCCACATAAATAAATGGCATGTCCAGGCGGTAAGTTCCCATGTATGTACGTAAGGACTTGTGTGTTTGAATAGTGGATTGGTTATACAGGCCCTTCAACTATATAGTTTTGATAACTCCAAAAGGAGTTTATACAGATTGTGTAATCAGATTTTAACATCCTTGACCAGTTTTATTTGTAAATCAACACAAGATTATCCAATAGTTTGCCAAATTTCTAACATTGAAAAAAAACTTGGGTTGGAGCTTAATGAAGAATAGGCAATTGGTGAATCCCTCCCACTTGGGAGACACCTTTGTTATGGCCTTATTGGAGGTGACACAAACTTAGGTGAAAAATCTTCACCAAAAAGTCACCGTGAAGCTGTTAACCAGCAGTCACTCAAAATTGACATTGGTATTGGTATTTAGAGGTACTGGCTCATAAACAAATATTACAGTCTAAACTGAAAAATACTTGAGATGCATACAAATTAAATACACTACCTGATCAGTGGTTTCATACAGGCAATATTGTAGTGTTCCAATCCACCCCAATTCCTCCCAATCTCATTTGTCAGTAATCTGGTGATCTGAGAACATTTCATTGTGATGCCAGGAATGTATTCTCAAACAAGCTCTCTACAGGCTTCTGGTTGTATGTGCCCATCATGAAAGCTCTATGTAAAAACATACAGAACAATGCACTTCTTTCACCCATCAATCAGAATTACATCCCTTTTGGAAGTTTGAATGTGATTGGTGATACAGGAAGCAGAGAGATGTTAAAAGCTTCAGGAAATAAACTCCCAGTGATCCTGTGGGAAGCTCTCTGATTTCTAAAAGTTTTAATGAACGATCACATAGATACAGCAAGGCAACGTTTCGGAGTCTCACAGGACCCCTTCATCAGGCATGTGACCATCAGGCATGATGAAGGGGTCCTGCGAGACTCCGAAACGTTGCCTTGCTGTAACTATGTGATCGTTCATTAAAACTTTTGGACCCATATTGGTGATCCATGGAATGCTGGTGACATTTTCCCTTGCTAATTCTGTTCAGTTCCAGCCGATGGTCGCTGCAGCACCCACTTATACACACAGCCATTTTTAACGCAGAAACATGTGCGTTTGGATTGTACACTTGCTCTCTGAATTCTGGCTACTGTGGATCACACAGAATATGACAAAGTAATTTAAGCAAAATTGATAGATTTGCTATTGATTTTACTTTTTCCCCTCAATTACTCTTTGGAGGATTTAACTCTTGAAAATCCTATTTCCCGGATTCAATAAAAAAGTTAGTATTCACACCAAACAATTAGAACCCATCTTGTATTGATCTGACATCAGCAGAGTAATTCACCGCTTAAAGCAAAGACCACTAAAATAAAAAGTCTTTATTCTACAAGCCTGTCCTGTACCCTTACTTGCAATTGCCCTTGCCATAGTTGGACTGTAGCATGTACTCTGTTGGCTATGAGAATATTCACCTCTTTGAACAAAAGGATGACTCATCACTGCTACTGCTGCTCCTTCCTTGGCCAATCACAGGACATGGGGCAGGAGGTGACAAGACTGTATTCCTTACAGTAAACAGCAGAGCAAGGTCAGGGCACCAATCTGACTCCACTGTTTGGCAGTGCTGTGTAAATATCAGGACTGAATTAACAGCAATACAAAGGTAGAACAGCTCATATATACTGATCAACCAGAATCTGCAGCACCTTGTAAGATTTATTTGAGCAATTCTTGTTGCTTTGTTGGGTTGACTGCGCCCTGCTTGTGCCACATGCTGTCTTCTGTATGACTATGTGTGTGATATTTATATATATATTGCCCAACGGATAAAATTCAAAACGCTAACACTGACGTACAAAGCCGTTCATAAACACTGCCCCTAATTACATCACTGGCCTTGTCTCTAAATACCACCCAAACCGTATTCTCCCCTCCTCGCAAGACCTCCTACTCTCTAGCTCCCTTGTCTCCTCCTCCAATGCCCGTCTCCAGGATTTCTCAAGGGCTTCACCCATCCTCTGGAACTCCCTACCCCAATCTATCAGGCTATCGCCTACTCTGCTCACTTTTAGGCGCACTCTGAAAACCCATCTCTTCAGGGAAGCCTACCCCGACCCCAGCTAATACTGGAATCCTCTACTCTTTCTTCCACTCCATCCCCCACAGCTAATTACCTCTTGTACCACTATCCCCTCCCTCCTAGATTGTAAGCTCCAAGGAGCAGGGCCCTCTAATCCCTCTTGTATTGAACTGTTTTGTTACTGTACTGTCTCCCTCCATAATGTAAAGTGCTGAGCAAACTGCGCTGAGTATATATATATATATATATATATATATATATATATATATATATATACGCACACACACAAAAAAATACACATATATTGACACTGAAGCTTTGCAGCAACAACCATAAGCTGCCTATTCTCATCTTGACATCCCTTCCCCTGTCTGTGAATAGAAAATTCTAAGCAAATACAGACTTTCTGAAATTTGCTATTTGCATACTGAAAGGCATACCTCCACCATGTGACAGTGCAAGAACATAGCTACAGGACATTTGGGCACTAAAGCTGACCATAGATGGATTGAAATTCAGCCACTTACGCAGGGACTAGGCAAATTTAAATCTATCTATGGCTAGAGCCGCTGATAAGTGGGTATCACCAGTCCTTCTGCATGGGGCCCTGGCCAGCAGGGGAATCAGAAAGGAGTGGAGGTGATCGATGAAGCAAGGGGGGTGCAGTTAGAGGAACTAATCCCCTGGGTCTCTCTCCCTGCCAAAGCTTCTCCTTCCCTCCCATCTGCTTTAAGCTGCTGCAGGGAGAGACACCCAAAGCATCAGTTCCTGTAATTGAACACTCCGCCCCCCCCCCCCCGCCTCACCGATCACGGTACCCTATCCAAGATTTGATTCCCCCAGTTGCCCACTAATAATGGTTTTAGTATATTCTCAATGAAAATATTAATTTAATTTTTTTGTTGGGGTGTGGGGGGGGGGGGTCATATATGCAGCTAGGCCGTACGGGGCCTTGTGATTTCTAACAGCAACCTTGTCTATGGCTGTTCCCATTCAAGAGAAGTGAATCTAATGATCAACTTCTCTTGAACAGCACTGTTGAAAAGTTTTCATTTGATCAGCACATGCAGTCAACTGGTTGCAATGCTGACCAGTGTATTCTGACAGCAGAGTCCCTGCTGTCAGAATACAAAAGTACAACAGGAAGGAATCCTCTATTCTCCTCGCTTGTGTGGATGGGGGAATTTGTTAGTTTTTTTTTTATTTATGCAATCAGCCTGCTGACTGTTCAAAAAAACCCCAACAATCAATGTATAGTCAGCCTAAGCATTGAATTGTGGTAGACAGTGGGAGTGCACAAGCATGCTCCTAGCCTGGAAAAGTCAACTTTTTGACAGGAGTTCATTAATGGTTCTTTGTCAAGGCAGTGAGTTGTCTGATGAATGTTTAGTGGTGGTGATTGCAATGAGTACCAGGAATGCAGGTTACTTATTTGCAGAAAAGAGTGGACTCATTCAGAGGAGTATGGCTCATCCATAGGGATGAATGAGGCCATGGCGCTGTGTACTGTAGGAAGAGGACCCAGGAGGGATGTTCTCTTTGCAAAGGCTACGCAGCGCCAAGCAGAACCACTTAGTAACTATCACTGGAATGGGGAGGCAGCTAAGTATTACAGTATGTCAGGAAGGCTGCACTCAGAAAAGTGTGTATGGGGGGGGGGTCCTTTACATTTTGCAGTCCATATACACATAAGAGATCAAGATATGTGTTCAGTACTATGTGCAGTAATGGCTACTTCACTACTGTAAATCTGAATTCAGAAGTAGCCTGAAAGGTGGAATTACAGTATAAGTACACCCTTTAGAAGTCAGAATTTAAACACATGGTATTAGCAGTAATATTTACTGTATGCCTGGGCAATAATTTTTTCAGCTGTAAATAAATAGTGAACATTCTGTTTTAGGCGGAGTGGGACAAAGTTCACCCCCTACCAATAAGTGGTATGGCTGTGAGGCAAGGCTGCATTCTTCTTATATTACTATGAAAAACTCACCCAACATGTCAGTGTATAGAAATACAGTATCTTGTGTCCTCTGGTGGATTCTCCATATAAATATGCAGAGTGACACGGCGACATGAGCAGCTTGACTGAAAGCAGGTTCCGTTTTAGGTGGTGTGTGAGGTGGGGAAAGACTTTCACTTCAGTTTCTTAGATGGTAGAAAGCCATGTGGGGGATTAAACCTTGCCCCATTCCATCTAAACCAGAGACATATATTTTGGGTATGGTCATTCTTTAAAAGGTTTCATCCACTTTGAATTGATATTTCATATTTTGGTAGACGTTTATGGGTTAAACCACTTTTTTTTTTAATAACTTTTGGATACTCCATTAGTGAGATTTCTGCACGGAGTTCCACAGGTCTGCATGCCTGCTGTGGCCATTATTGGGGATTCCATTTACTCTCTGTTAGATTTTGTTTTGTTTTTTTATTTATATTAAGGGGAAAGTAACAGGAGGAGCTGGAACACACAAATGTGGGCAGGAACACTTAAAACTCCCAGGTGGACAGGAACAGATCCAGAAATTATGGCAGGGAGATCTTGCATTTTAAGTATCCAGAAAAAACATATAGGAAATCAAAGGCCTACTAAGCCCATCAGCCTTCACCTACATTTAAAATATCCATTCTGTGTGGACTAAACCCTTAATAACCTAAGCAGGTGACTGTGCTCTGGCAAGTACACGCTGGGCATCCTCCACCATGGCCTGCAAGCAGCGGGTAAGTACTAAATAACTGGCATGGAAAGCTATCCCCCCAGTGGCCAAAGGACCCAACAGTGGGAATCTGTGCAAGAACACTCCTGCAACTTCCAACCCAATACCTGTGGCAGAGCCGAGCATTTTCCCAACAAGCTCTCGTGTTACTCCTTTACCCACAGGGCTCTGGATCTCTACCATAAGTGTGGGCACTGGAACCCCTGACTTATGGGACAGATTAGCTAATGAGTCGGCATCTAGGCCCAGTTCTTGGCGATAAGTGTCCAGACGTGCAGTCAGTAAGGACATGTCGCATACAACTGCCACTCCAGGGACAGGTACGCTAGCCACCAGGCTGGAGAGCAAGGCCACCTTCCAAACTTCTTGGGAAAGTGCCTCCATTTTTTTCTGAATGACTTCTGCAGAGAGGTTTGGGAGTGAAAGCATAAAGGCTCGTAGCTTCTGGCTGGAGAGCTTCTGCTCCAGAAAACTCAAAAACCTATGGAAATCAGGACCTGGAATTTTACTAGGAGACAGGACAAAGACATCACTATCTTTTGCTCCTTGCTGGCTATCATCTTCACCACAGTCCTGGACAAAAGCACTTTTCCTTCCTTCCTTCTTCAACTCAAGAACTAAGGATTTGTAACTACTTGAGGCCTCTTGCCACGGTGTAAGGAACAACAGTGTGAAGTCATAGTGGTTGATGTGCACACTTTCTAGGTATTTCTTCGGCTGGGACTCCAGACTCTCCATCGAAGGGAGGTCCCACAGGCTGGCCTTAGGGTACTTTAAACAGGGATATTCTATAGGATTTTCTGGGTTTCCACCATGTGCTGCTCCATCCTCTTCATTGATAAGTCCTCGAAGGGAGTTTAGAATCGAGTGGCGAAAGTCAGGGTTACCACCCATCATTGCAAGGTCAAATCTAGTGTCCAGCAGAGAGTCCAGGCTACTCTGGATAAACCGGACCATCTCTGAAATCCCACCTCTCTCCAATGCAGACTGTAACTCAGCTATTTCTTCATAACCAATTATTTCATAACCTTGCTGGGCAAGACAAAGAGGTCTGTTGGAAAATGATATTGATGTAGGTTAAAATGGTAGATTATTAAAAGCACATTTAATAAGACAAACTTGAAAAATAAAAGGCAATTTAAAAACATTACATAAGGAGTTGTATGGTCACAGTATACACTTTCATTTTTTATCAGCATTATAATAACAATACAAACAATGGTTATTTTTGACAATCCAATATAAACATACTTGAAAAAAAATCTGCTTTCATGCTGTGATTGCTGTCTGTCTGCTGGCCTTCTCTTTCTACAATATGTTTTGCAGCTTCTCCTCTTTTTTCTTTTGATTTCTAAGGACAACATATCCCATGATACCTTGCTATGCTACCTGCAAACAGTGATTCCTGTACTGCAGATATGCTCAACCTTTTGAAGAGTGAGGGCCACTTAAGTGACTTGGTACAGGGCCACAGGTTGAGCACCCCTGCTGTACTGACTCTACCTACTGAAACTCCTCTTGTGAGCTGTGTATTGTAGATTTCAACTAAGACAGCAACACCAGCAAAAAAAAAACACTTTCTATTGAAAGTAAGTGCCATCCAATTGTGTCTTCAGCTTTAAAACGTACTACTGACATTTCTAAGACCTCCACCCTCCACTGACTTCTTACCTTCCACATTCTACTGATGTCCTCTCAACCTCTGCCTTCAACTTTGGGGTGTCTAACTTATTTGGTTCAAAGCCCGACACCAAGAACAGCAGTGGAGCCTCTTCCTTGGTCACCTTGCTGAAAGGCTGTATGGTGACCTTGCGTAATGCGGACAGCACTTCCACCCGATTGTACTCTTCCTTCATCCTCCTCTTCAGGGTATGCAAGTTGCAGTCCACTTTAGTGCGTACAAGACAGAGTCGTTTGCCCTGGTTGAAGGCACTGCTGGCTAGGTCAACGTGAGCTTGTGAGAACTGACCATCAGTAACTAGAAGAAGGAGGTCCGCTTCGGAGATCCACTTTTCAGGACAGCCATCTTCTAGAGGAAGCTCCCAGAGAGTCAAACCCGGGTGGGAAGGATGAAGATAAAGCAATGGTCCACCAGGCCTGGTAGGATGCAGAAAAGTTGCTCTTGAATGCTGACCATTCTCAGTGAAGCCCAAAAGGGCCTGTATCAGGACTGTTTTCCCCACACCAGGACCACCTGCAACCGCCACCGAAAAGTCCCAGCAATCCTCAGGAGGAGAGCCATCAGGATCATCAGACTCTTCCCTGTTAGTCACGACTATCTCAACTTCATGTTCTGTAATACTTAGCTCACTGAATGTTTCCATATCCTGCAAGAAAAAAGTGTACTTTAAAAAAAAATGACTTTTGGAATAAAACACAGAATGGGCAAATTTTTTTTTTTAGTTATTTAGAAAACTTTATTGACTAAAGCAAATCTTTGGTGCATGAACAGAATATGAATTAATTTGTATTGCTGAATCTTGGCTTCATTCTTCACATGACTGGGCCATTAATATTCCTGGCTATGTTCTCTTTCGGAGAGACAGGGTAAAAAGGAAAGGTGGTGGTGGTGTTTGTGTCTATGTGAGAAGTGATCTCAGAGAGAGTGTGAAAGAGGACCTAGTTGATGGAGAGTGTGAAGAGGCTGAAGCATTATGGGTGGAACTGCACATGGGGGTGCGTACTACAAAGGTAATCATTGGAATTTGTTATAGGCCTCCCAGTGTTAATGAGGAGGTGGAGACTCCGCTCCTTGTACAGAACAAAAGCTGGGACAATGATAATAATGCGGGATTTTAACTATTCGGAAATTGACTGGAGTAATGGTACTGCAGGAACAGTTAAAGGGCAAAAATGTATATACCTGCTACAGGACAATTATTGTGGTACAGTTCATAGAGGCTCCAACTAGGAATGATGCTCTGCTGGACCTGGTAATCTCAAACCATGCAGAGCTTATTACAAATGTCCATATAAAAGAACATCTGGGTAGCAGTGACCATAACATGATTTCATTTATTGTTAGCTGTAAACAGCAAGCACATATGGGAAAAATAAAAACGCTCAATTTTAATTCAACTAATTTTCGAAGGCTGAGAGCTGCTCTCCAAGACTTAGACTGGGAGGGAATATTGGCATTAATGAACACAACACAGAAATGGGAGTTCTTCAAAAAGACTGTATTTGTACACACTGCAAAATGTATTCCCATGGGCAACAAGTTTAAATGGGTAAAAAGCAAACATGTGGCTTACGGTCAAAGTTAAAAAAGCTATAAATAATGAGAAAAGAGCTTTTTTTTAATATAAAAATTAAGGAACACTATCATTGTTTGAACATTAACAAGAATATAACAGAATATGCAAAAAGGAAATAAAGACCACAAAAATTGAAGACGAATGAGATTGCAAAAGATAGCAGGACAAACCCCCAAAAATTCTTCAAGTATATTAATAGTAAAAAGGTCCGGTCCGAGCATGTAGGCCCTTTACAAAATAATCTAGAGTGGGTGACTGGGGACAAAGAGAAGGCAAATGAAATACCTTCTTCAGCTCTGTGTATATAAAGGAGTATGGGGGAGCTCTTGTCCATAATGGGCATGGTATTGACACAGCTCCAGATGATCCACATTGGCTCACAATTGATATGATCCAGAAATATTTAGACAGAATAAAGGTGAATAAAGTATCTGGATGGAATACACCCATGGATCCTTAAATGAGCTCTGTAATTTCAAAGCCATTGTTTCTAATTTTTAGGGACTCTTTAATGGCATAGTACCACTGGATTGGCGTAAGGCCAATGTGGTGCCAATATTTAAAAAGGGGTCAAAATCTTTACTAAGCAATTACAGACCTATTAGTTTAACATCTATAGTTGGGAAGATACTATAGAGTTTAATAAAAGACCACATAGATAAGTTATTGCTGTAACAAAAAAAAAATATTTTAAGCAACAGACAGCATGGATTCATGAAAGACAGAAGTTGTGAAACATATCGGATTTCTTTTTATGAGGTAAGCAAAACCTTGGACAGAGGGGTGTCAGTGAACGTGGTATACTTGGATTTTGCAAGTGTTTGACACAGTTCCCCACACACACGGCTAATGTGTAACGTAAAGTCTACAAGCTTGGAAAAATCTGTATGTAAATAGATAGAAAACTGGCTAAAAGATCGTATTCAGAGAGTGGTGGTTAATGATTCATACTCTGAATGGTCTAGGGTTGTCAGTGGTGTACCCCAAGGTTCAGTGTTGGGACCCTTACTTTTTAATATATTTATAAACAATATAGGGTCTGGGATTAATAATACCATTTCAGTCTTTGCAGATGACACCAAGCTGTGCAGTGGAATAACGTCCTTACAGGATGTCTTCAACTTACAAGCTGACCTCAATGCACTGTTTAATTGGGCAACTATGTGGCAAATGAGGTTTAATGTTGATAAATGTAAGGTAATGCACGTGGGGGCTAAGAATATGCATGCATCATACATACTAGGGGGGGTACAACTGGAGGAATCAATGGTGGAGAAGGGTCTAGGGGTTCTGGTAGATCACAAGCTTAATACTGGCATGCAAGCAAAATCCTCTCTTGTATTAAAAGTGGTATAGACTCCAGAGAGAGAGATATCCATTCCCCCTGTACAAATCATTAGTAACACCTCATCTGGAATATGCAGTTCAGTTTTGGGCACCAATTCACAAAAAGAACATTGGGGAACTGGAGAAAGTACAGAGAAGGGCAACCAAACTGATAAGAGGCATGGAGGAGCTCAGCTATGAGGAAAGATTAGAGAAACTGAATTTATTCTCTCTTGAGAAGAGAAGATTAAGGGGGGATATGATCAACATGTATAAATACATCAGTGGCTCATATAGTGAACTCGGTGTAGACCCTGAAGTCATCACAGAGGACAAGGGGGCACTCTCTACGTCTGTAGGAAAAGAAATGTAATCTCCAAACACGGAAAGATTTCTTTACAGTAAGAGCTGTGAAAATATGGAATGGACTCCCTCAAGAGTTGGTTCTGGCCAGCTCAGTGGATTGCTTTAAAAAAGGCCTGGATTCTTTCTTGGATACACAGAATATAACTGGATACTAACATTTATAGGTAAAGTTGATCCAGGGAATATTCGATTGCCTCTCGGGGGATCAGGAAGGAATTTTTTCCCCTGCAGGAGCAAATTGGATCATGCTTTGCTGGGCTTTTTGCCTTCCTCTGGATCAACTGTGGGTGTAGGAGTATAACTTTTTGTATTATTTTTTTATATGGTTGAACTGGATGGACTTTTGCCTTTTTTCATCCAGACTAACTACGTAACTAAATCTGGACAAATAAGCTTTTAGGAACAAGATGTGTTCCACCAAAAATATTAAAAAGGTTTAAAGTGGTTGTAAACCCTTACATATATGAAGTGAAGTGACTGGTCTCAGGTGATACACAGAGGTGAAACAAATCCTCCTACATATCTTGTACCTGTCTTCCATACAGCCATCCAAAGTGCAGAATTTACAAAGGATCTCTCAGCTCTGAAAAGCAGGGGGTGGGAGCTGAAGTTACATCACTGAAGAGAGCTCTGAGAGCTGATTGGAGGGAAAGCCCCCCCCCCCCCCCCCATCTACACCATCTACACAGCACGCAAGAACAAAGCTGTGTCTGTCAATCTGCTGGAGCTCCCTCCCCTGTCACCCTTTTTCTTTTGGTGTCAAGAATACTTGTCAGAAGTGACTCATGCTGAAAGCAGAGGATTGAAACAGCAGACAGAAATGACACTTAGTGCTCTTAATTGAACATGTACACACTATAGAGAGATATGCTTTGTTCATATTTCATGTTTGAGATTTACAACCACTTTAAAATGCACCTAAGCTAAAACCTTTTTTTCTTTTTAGTTTTCAGATGCATTTGGCAGGTGGTGAGAAGCCGATATGTCTCCTCCGTTGATCTCACCAGAAATCCTAGCATTCCTCCCAACAATATGTAAACTTATTTTAAAAAGTCCTTATGCACTATTGGATGTGCTATAATTAACAAGATAAACAAAAAAATATTGCAGAAGTCCTATACTTGTGTTAAATACCACAATGCATATGAATGAAAAACCCGATGGACCACGCATCCGCGGTCCATCTGGTTTTTAATATGTAAACTTCAGAACACCTCCCCCTATCAGGTGAGGGGGAGGTGTTCACAAGCCCTTACACACTTCCTGTCCTAGGTTGACAACGCTGCCCTCCATCGATACAGTATGGTGAGTGAGCGTTGTCACCCTACGACAGGAAGTGTGTCACTGGCAGAACGTCAGTTTAAAATAACAGAAATAAATGCCTAAAAACTAATGCAGCCACCACATCCAGTGACTGGTAAGCTACAATACCTTGGGTTTAAATACACTTTAAAGTAGAACTTTTAATTTTCCATTATAGATACAGTAAGGGAGGGTTATAACCCCTGTGCTTTTTGCCATCTGTACCTCCACTGGGGAGAGTTCCCTTCACTTCTTGTCCCATAGCCAAAACAGAAAGTGAGAGAACAGCCCTCGAAAGTGAGGGAATCCCTGGTTGTCACCAGAACTAGTGTCTTCATTGGAAGATTTCCCCTCTGTTCCTGTTCTGGTAACAACCCACAATTTGGGATTTTCTTTCAATTTTCACTCCCAGGTGATAATGATAAACAGGATTAATAGAGAGGATGAGTCTCCCTAAGGCTTCTTTCAGGCAGGCAGCAGTACTCACCACCCTTTGAAAAGCAATCTGTGGTAGACTGCTTTTCAAAGGGCTGCTGAAAGGTGTTGAGGAGGCCTTTTCCTAATTTCAGTTGTTTTGTTTGTTTGTTTGTTTGTTTTAGTTGCTGAACAGCAAATTTTACATTGTGGAATCACGCTGCTACTGCGAGCTAAGCGTTTGGCTCACGGTTATAGTGCGGTCCCGTTGATCTCAATGGTCAAATTAAAAATGCAGTGTCCACGGTATGTGTATAGCCTTGCCAGCCTGTAATGTTATCATTCAGGCGAGTGGTCAGTGGCCCTAATAGCAATAAAAACATGACAGGGGTTCTAATCCTTCACTCTATCCAAAAGTAAAAAAAAAATAAAAAATTGCCTTTATTATATTCTAAGTGCCCACTATATTTAGGTAGACAAATTGGTTCCTTGGATTGATTCAGCAAGAAAATAAGTTTTATTTCCCAGGAACTACTGTAGGTAACATTTGCTTTCAGCAACGGCCATAACATAGAAAGGAACAAGTCAACCTACATAATCATGAATGTTGGGTGAAAGCCATAGCATGGAATTTAATCAAAAGTAGTAATCTTCAACTGCAAAACTTCTTTTCTCGTCTTCTCATGGGATATGTCCAGCCTCATCTTACACAAGCTATTTCATGACTGGTGGAGCTCAACAGGCTCAGAATCCTCGAAGGGTTTGGCTCATCGTCTGTACGGTCTATAAACGGGAAGAGCGTGTATATTATATATTATTCCATCCTGAGTTGGACAAATCCCGAGAGCCTGGTAAGCAATGTTCATCAAAAATGAATGATATAGCCTGACTCTTTCGAACTTTTCCTACTGTTATCAATGGTCCTGGCTCATTACAACAGCCTGCTAGGTAATCATCTGGACTGAATGGTTCCTGCATTCTACATTCATTTCCCACCTCTGGGGAATTTATGTCCAGGGAGAGTTAAAATTTTATTTTTTTTTTTCGACCGAGTAGGAAAGTGTTAGAGCAATAGCCAGGCTTATACCGATCATCTATAACTTTAATGAACAACACTGGTTATCTTGTTACAATGGCATTTTAAAGTTGGTGGGATATATTAGGCAGCAAGTAAACATGTTTCCCTGAAGTTGATGTGTTTAAAGCAGAAAATTGGGCATCAACGTTTGTTGTGTATTGGGCTGCATAGCCGCAGACCAGTCAGGGTGCCCATGCTGACCCATGTCCACAGCCAAAAGTGCCTGCAATGAGCATCAGAACTGGACCACGGAGCAATGGAAGAAGGTGGCTTGGTCTGATGGATCATGTTTTCTTTTACATTATGTGGCCAGATGCATGTGCGTCGCTTATGTGGGGAAGAAATGGCACCAGGATGCAGTGTGATGCTTTGGGCAATGTTCTGCTGAGAAACCCTGGAACTTACCATTCCTGTGGATATTACTTTGACATGTACAACCCAAATGGTATTGCCTGATGGCAGTGGCCTTTTTCTGCAAAAATGGTTCAAGAATAATTCAAGGTGTTGACTTTGCCTCCAAAGTCTCCAGATCTCAATCAGCATCTGTTGGATGTGTTTGAAAAACACATCCAACCTATGGAGGCCCCACCTTACAACTTACAGGACTTAAAGGATCTACTACTGAAGGCTTGGTGCCAGATACCACAGCATAACTTCAGAGGTCTAGTGGAGTCCATGCCCCAATGGGTCAGCGCTGTTTTGGCGGCAAAAGAGGGACCTACTCAATATTAAGTGTGTGGTCATAAGGTTATGGGTGATCGGTGTATATTTCCATTGGTCATCCTTAAGTCTCATACGATTTGGGAGGATTGGCCTATCAGTCCTGAGTCCTTTGGTGGTTTTGGGCACGCGGGAGGCACAAGTGCAGCATCTAGCTCAAATTTTTGACAGGCTAAAATATGCGGCAGCTGGACAGGGCACCAAGTGGTACCATATGGACCATGTCCATTCAAGGATGTATGCCCCAAATGCAGGAATTTTGCATTCAGGACATACATCTCTAAATGCATATGAAGTTGGAAGCTACAACTGTACCACCCAGGTTTCTGAAAATATAGGATTTGGTGGTGATGGGCCTTATTGTGGTAGAATTGGTGGAAATTCTCTCCAATGGCTTCCAAAATGCATATAATCCAGTGCACTCCTTAAAACCATAAACCTTGACAATAACAGGTGCTATGGTGAACCACTAATGGATGGCGCTGTCAAAGGAGTCCAACAAACAAATAAACAGTGAAATGTCACCGCAACGCCATGCAGAATACAAAACAAGCTTTTTCTTTATTTCTTGCAGCAGACCAAACTGTGATGTTTCGGGGCCACCAAGGACCCATTGCTGTCACTCTTGCCAGAGGAAAGGGTCCTCGGTGGCCCCGAAATGTCACAAAATGTCCTGATTTGAATTCTACATGTTGTGCCAGTGACATTTCACTGAATACCTCCAATAGGGACACAGACATAAAAAATTACATTTTTAGTAAATCAAGGACACGTTAGGAATTCTGATAATATTTTAAATATTGTTTGTGACTTCTTGTACTAGTGACTACAGCACCCCTCCAAACAATCTTCCCTTAATGAGGTTCAAATAGAAATAAAAACTAAAAAATATTTTCTTCCCCACTTTATCCAAAGCCAAAATAAAATAGTCTTTAAACGCGCAAACAGCGGTGGTCCTGGCCATTGATCTGCACGGAGTACCAATCTATTTGTACACATTGTGCATACAGCGTTGTGCTCTGTCAGCAAGAATCTAGTTGTGGCCACCTCTGGCCAGCCATGTGAATGTAGCCAGCCTGACCGTCTTGTTTTGAATTATATTGTAAGAGATGTAGAGCAATTCAATACTAATCTGAAAAAGTACTATTTTACTGAAAGAGTAGCTGATGCTTGGAATAAACTTCCAGCAGAGGTAGTGAGCCAGTCAACAATAAATAGCTTCAAACAAGTATAGATCTATACTCAAGACATAAAATTTAACAAAAAAACAACAAAAAACAACCCCCCACCCAAAAAAAAAAAAAAAGAAGAGCAGACTCAATGGATCACTCAGTCTTTTTTGCCATCACTTTTCTATGTAATTATATTCTAAGAGTGCGGCAGGGACTGACATGCCTCTGAAAAACGATTCACGTGTGGACTGCTTTTCAGAAGTTCCTCACCACCTGATTTAACCATATTGATTTAACTGACCTACCTCTACTAAAACGCCACGGTTGTATGTGTCGCATGTGGTTGCAGGGCGGCCCCATAGAACTGCATTAGTTGTGTTCGGGGGCAGCACCACCTGCCAAAAATGCCGTATTAAATTTGCTTCAACATGTGTACAGCTGTGAATGGCATGTGTTAGTGATCAGGCAGATAGTCTGGAGGGCAGTAAAACCATAGTGTCCCTTGGCTGCATGCAGGGCTGCTGTTAGAAACCACGAGGCCCCATACAGACAACACAGTTTACTATACTTTTGAACTACAGTTATGAATGAACACAGTGAACAATCGGTACTGATCACTCATTGTGTTAATTCAGGAAAGGAAGGGGCTGGTAAATGTGACATATTTACTGGAACCTTCCCCCACTCTCCATTCTGAAGGATCCTATTGTCTTAGTGCCTGCAACTGCCAGTGGGAGACAAAGGAGGGTAGCCGGTAGCACTGTGGGAATGGGGGCACACAGGGGGGCCTGGGCAGCAGGAGAGAAACATGGTGCACAAGGAGGGTGATGTGGGTCAATTACTGGAACCGATCCCCTGTATAGCTCTATCTGTAGCAGCTGAAAGCCAACAGGAGGGAGAGGAGAAGTCAGCTTTCACCTGCTGCAGAAAGAGCCATACAGGGAACCGGATCCAGTAATCGCCCCTCCGCTGTTCCGATCAGCCTTCCTGCCTGCATCTGATTCACACAGCTGCCTGGGCCCCACTGCTGGCCTGGGACCCCTACAGAAGGACTGGTGGTACCCCCTTATCCACAGCCCTGGCCGCATGTGTGAACAAATCCTGACTGTACTGTCTCCCTTTATACTGTAAAGCACTGAGCAAACTGTTGGCACTATACAAATCCTGAATAATAATAATAATATGTACGATTATGAGCTGCAGGAGTGGAAAGGAGCATATACAACCCTATAATCAAAGTAAAGAGTATTACAGGCTTAGTGCGGAATTTCAGAAACTACATCAGGGTGATAGGGGATCGTGGGATGCAGAGGAGGAAAAATGCATATATGAGATTGCTATATAGCAAGGTGCAGAATAATCAGTATGTGCAATTATAGACTGAGAGAAAATAAAATAGAAATATAAAGTCAGGAGATTATTATGGAGGGGGGGGGGGGAAGGATTACATGACATATATTAGAATTATGATATGCAAGGTTAGAGAAGAAAAGGATCATCAGTATGGGACGGGTTCAGGATTATATGACTGATTAATAGATCACATATAGGACTGTAATCACCACCTAATCAATATGGGTTGGGTGCAGGATTATATGAATGGGTAATGAGTATGGGCAGCACAGTGGCTAGGTGGTTAGCACTTCCACCTAGCAGTACTAAGGTCATTGGCTTGAAACCCAACCACGGCACCACCTGCCTGGAGTTTGCATGTTCTTCCTGTGCCATGCTGGTAGGTTACTTGGCTCCTGTCTAAAATGGCTCTAGAATGTCTATGTATGAATGTGAGTTAGGGACCTTAGATTGTATGCCCCTCGAGGGTTAGGGACTGATGTGAATGTACAATATATATATACAGTGGGGATCGAAAGTTTGGGCGCCCCAGCTAAAAATTTGTATTAATGTGCATAAAGAAGCCAAGGAAAGATGGAAAAATCTCCAAAAGGCATCAAATTACAGATTAGACATTCTTATAATATGTCAACAAAAGTTAGATTAAATTTCCATCATTTACACTTTCAAAATAACAGAAAACAAAAAAATGACGTCTGCAAAAGTTTGGGTACCCTGCAGAATTTATAGCATGCACTGCCCCCTTTGCAAAGCTGAGACCTGCCAGTGTCACGGATTGTTCTCAATCATCGTCTGGGAAGACCAGGTTATGTCAATCTCAAAGGTTTTAAATGCCCAGACTCATCTGACCTTGCCCCAACAATCAGCACCATGGGTTCTTCTAAGCAGTTGTCTAGAAAACTGAAACTGAAAATAGTTGACGCTCACAAAGCTGGAGAAGGCTATAAGAAGATAGCAAAGCGTTTTCAGATGTCAATATCCTCTGTTCGGAATGTAATTAAGAAATGGCAGTCATCAGGAACAGTGGAAGTTAAAGCAACATCTGGAAGAGCAAGAAAAATATCAGACAGAACAGCTCGCAGGATTGTGAGAAAAACAATTCAAAACCCACGTTTGACTGCACGATCCCTCCAGAAAGATCTGGCAGACACTGGAGTTGTGGTACACTATTCCACTATAAAGAGATACTTGTACAAATATGGTCTTCATGGAAGAGTCATCAGAAGAAAACCTCTTCTATGTCCTCACCACAAAAATCATCGTTTGAACTTTGCAAATGAACATATAGACAAGCCTGATGCATTTTGGAAACAAGTTCTGTGGACCGATGAGGTTAAAATTGAACTTTTTGGCCGGAATGAGCAAAGGTAGGTTTGGAGAAGAAGGGGCACTGAATTTAATGAAAAGAACCTCTGTCCAACTGTTAAGCGTGGGGTTGGATCAATCATGCTTTGGGGTTGTGTTGCAGCCAGTGGCACAGGGAACATCTCACGAGTAGAAGGAAAAATGGATTCAATAAAATTTCAGCAAATTTTGGATGGTAACTTGATGCCATCTGTGAAAAAGCTGAAGTTAAAGAGAGGATGGCTTCTACAAATGGATAATGATCCTAAACACACCTCGAAATCCACGGGGGATTACATCAAGAGGCGTAAATTGAAGGTTTTGCCATGGCCTTCACAATCTCCTGACCTCAACATAATTGAAAATCTATGGATAGACCTTAAAAGAGCAGTGCGTGACAGACAGCCCAGAAATCTCAAAGAACTGGAAGACTTTTGTAAGGAAGAATGGGCAAAGATACCTCAAACAAGAACTGAAAGACTCTTGGCTGGCTACAAAAAGCGTTTACAAGCTGTGATACTTGCCAAAGGGGGCAGTACAAGATATTAACTCTGCAGGGTGCCCAAACTTTTGCAGACGCCATTTTATTGTTTTCTGTTATTTTGAAAGTGTAAATGATGGAAATAAAATCTAACTTTTGTTGACATATTATAAGAATGTCTAATCTGTAATTTGATGCCATTTGGAGATTTTTCCATCTTTCTTTGGCTTCTTTATGCACATTAATACAAATTTTTAGCTGGCCCAAACTTTCGATCCCCACTGTATGTATATATATATATATACTGTATATATATATAAAGTGCTGCATAAATTGATGGCGCTATATAAATACCTGTAATATATACAAATATAATAAAGGTTATAGATCGCATATAGGACTGTAATCAGAGCATGTGTGAGTATTATAGGAGGGGTGCAGGATTATATGAATGATTAATGGGCATATATGTAATAATAGATCACATATAGGACTGTAATCAGAGCATGTGTATTATAGGAGGGGTGCAGGATTATATGAATGATTAATAGGCATATATATATAATAGGGACATAAATCACATATAGGACTGTAATCACGACATATTGATTATTATATGTGAGGTGCAGGATTATATGAATGATTAATGAGCATATGTCTAATAAGGCCATAGATCATATATAGAGCTGTAATCAAGGCCGATCTGATTATTATAGGTGGGGTGCAGGATTACATGAAATATATCAAAGTATTGAGTATAGATGTGAGATTATAGGATCATTGGAGGAAATGAGTATGTATTCAAGGTACAGACCAGGCACAGGATGACATGACATATCAGAGTAGTGAGTATAGATATGACAGTATAGGATGTGGAGGAGGAAAGCTGCATAAGCAGTAGAATATACCACTAATCACAATCCAGGAGATAGTTATTGCATGAGTGCAGATTACAGCAAATATATCAGATTATGAGATGCATGGGAGGAGAATGACATACAGGGAGGGATTTACTAAAACTGGATCACTCAGAATTGGGTACAGCTGTGCAGAGTAACCAATCAGCTTCTAACTTCAGTTTGTTCAATTATGGGAGATTGTTAGATGCTGGGTGCAGAATTTTGTGAAATATAATATATTATGGGATGGGAGGGGTCGGGAGGACATATATCAGGGGATTATTACAGGGGGGTGCACATTGACATATCAGATTATGGGTTGGGGGGGAGTTGGGAGGACATATGTCAAGGTACAGGGGATTATTACAGGTGGGTGAACTATGACATATCAGATTATGGAATGGGAGGGGTCGGGAGGACATATATCAGGGTACAGGGGATTGCTACAGGCAAGTGCACTGTGACATATCAGATTATGGGATGGGAGGACATATATCAGGGTACAGGGGATTATTACATATAAGATTATAGGATGGGAGGGGTCAGGAGGACATATATCAGGGTACAGGGAATTATTACAGGGGGGTGCACAATGACATATCAGATTATGGGATCAGAGGGGTTGGGAGAACATATATCAGGGTACAGGGTACTATTACAGGCGAGTGCACTAACATATCAGATTATGGGATGGGGGGAGTCGGGAGGACATATATCAGGGTTCAGGGGATTATTACAGGCGGGTGCATTATGACGTATCAGATTATGGGATGGGAGGAGTTGGGAGGACATATATCAGGGTACAGGGGACTATTACAAGTGGGTGAACTATGACATATCAGATTATGGGATGGGTTGGGAGGACATATATCAGGGTACAGGGGACTATTACAGGCGGGTGCACTGTGATATATCAGATTATGGGATGAGGGGAGTGGGGAGGACATATATCAGGGTACAGGGGATTATTACAGGGGTGGGGTGCACAATGGTATATCAGATTATGGGATGGGAGGTGTCGGGAGGACATATATCAGGGTACAGGGGATTATTGCATATCAGATTATGGGATGAGGGGAGTGGGGAGGACATATATCAGGGTACAGGGGATTATTACAGGGGGGTGCACAATGGCATATCAGATTATGGGAGGGGTCGGGAGGACATATATCAGGGTACAAGGGATTATTACAGGGGGGTGCACAATGGCATATTAGATTATGGGATGGGAGGGGTCGGGAGGACATATATTAGGGTACATGGGACTATTAAAGGCGGGTGCACTGTGACATATCAGATTATGGGATGGGGGGAGTCGGGAGGACATATATCAGGGTACAGGGGATTATTACAGGCGGGTGCACTATGACATATCAAATTATGGGATGGGGGGAGTTGGGAGGACATATATCAGGGTACAGGGGACTATGACAGGTGGGTGCACTATCACATATCAGATTATTGGATGGGAGGGCATATATCAGGGTACAGGGGATTATTACAGGCGGGTGCACTATGACATATCAGATTATTGGATGGGAGGATCGGGGGGACACATATAACACTGATCAGAGTACAGAAGATTTTCCAGACTGGGGGGCAGGATAACATAAAATATAACATATTATTGGATGCGGGAAGGAGTGGGACACATATAACACTGTGATCAGAGTACAGGGGATTATTGCAGGCTGGGTGCAGGACTGCATGAAATATAACATATTATGGGATGGGACATATATAACACTGCGATCAAAGTACAGGGATTATTATGGACTAGGTACAGAAATAGGACATATTATGGGATGCCAGGGACACATATAACACCCTGAACAAAGTACAGGGATTATTATGGACTGGGTGTAGGATTACATAAAAATAGAACATATTATGGGATGCGGGGGAGGGCAGGGACACATATCACACTATGATGAGAGTACAGGGGATTATTGCAGGCGGTTGCAGAGGAATATAGGGGGTGGGATAAGCAGAGGCAATCACAGAGCAGGGTGGGGTGCAGGTTATGTCTATATCAGAGCCCCCCTCCCCTCCTCACTGGTCATAGGGTGCAGCAGCAGGTCTCCTGATGGATGGAGGGGCCCCTGGATTTTTAGGGCCCGGATATCCTCTGCAGGCAGCTCATATACAGATCTGCTGTGTCTGTGCTTCTCTCCTCCTCCAGCCTCTCACATGTTCCTGTTTTGCTCCCTCCTCTATGCAGTGTCATTGTATCCCCTCCCAGATCAGACCAGGCCTGTCTGCTTCTCTCTACAGTCTCCCCATCCAGCTCTGCTCAGCAGGCGAGTATATGACATGCATGATTTGGGGGGGGGGGGGATAATATAGCATCATCCTCATCCTGCTGCCTCACCGTCTTCCTCATCCCTGCAAGCAATGCTAGAGCAGCAGGTTTTTTGAGGCCCATGTCAGGTGCAGATGGGGCCCCTGGCCTGTCTTATTGAGGCCCCTGGTGCTGTTTGCATTTTGCTGTTTCACTCTCCCCATCATTAGGGTGACCGAAAGGAGTCCAGATTTCACAGGTTTTGTTTTTGTCTTCCTCTGGATCATCAGACGGCTCCATGTAAACATTGTCGGTTGATGTTTATGCCTTTTGTTTGTAAATATTGTCATCTAATGTCAGTATCAGTATTGGTAAGTCTAGGTTCACACCTATGCGTTTTCCTTTGTGTTTTGCAGAAGTGCACTAGTCCATTTAACATGATTTCCTATGGGACAGGTTCACATCTCCGCGGTTTCACCCGGTGTGTGTTTTTTGGAAAGGGTCGGGGACCTTTTTTAAACACAAAACATTGCATTTTTGGTTCAATAGACTTCAATGGAAATAATGTAGAAATGAATGTAGTGCGTTCTTGATGCGTTTTGCATTTTAATCTGCCCAGCAACAAGTTGGAAAAAAAACCGCATGTGCAAAAAGGCATCGCAAAAAGCAGTGCAGAAACAGATCAAATGCAAACTGCATAGGTGTGAACCTAGACTGACTGTAGGTTAACTCCCTGTAAACAATGCTCCTTGGCATCCATAGCAACCCAGTCATGCTCCTTTTAGACCACTTTAACTGCTTCCTGACCACCCTATAGCAGAAATACTGCTACAGGGCGGCGCGGCTGCGCAAAATCACATATACGTAATTTTGCAGTTCTGGAAAGGGGGCGTGCACGAGCCCTACCCGCGCCACCATTTGCGGCTGTCAATCACTGGATCCCGGCCGGTGATTACCGAGCATCTCCGACGGGGAGGAGGACTGTTTTCTTTACTAACAGTTCTCCCTGTAAGCTCAGGCACAGCCATCCAAAGCAGAGTGCTTACAGTGAAGTTCTAGTAAAACACACCCAGCACACAGTTAACCCTTTGATCGCTCCTCATGTTATCCCCATCTTGCTCAGTGCCATTATTAACATTGTCAGTGCTTTTTTTTTTCTAGCACTTATCACTGTATTGGTGTCATCAGGGATGTCAGTGACACCCAAGTCAGTTCCCCCCAGTGTCATAATGTCCGCCGCAGTCCTGCTATAAGTCGCTGATCGCTGCCATTACTAGTAAGAATAATTTTTTTTTAAAAACCCAGTATGTATACCGCCATTTGTAAACTCTATAACTTTCATGTAAACCAATTAATTTACAAGTATTGGGATTTTTTTTTATCAAAGACATGGAGCAGAATACATTTTGACCTAAATTTCTGCCGAAATTTGATTTTTAAAATTTTTTTTTTATTGGATATGTTTAACCACTTGCCAACCGCGCTATAGCCGAATGACGGCTACAGCGCGGTTGTCCAGTTCTGGGAGGGCGTCATATACGTCCTCCCAGAATGCGCCCTCCCGCGCACTCCTGGCGATCTCTGTGATCGCTGTGTCCTATGGACACAGCTGACCACATGATGTGTTAAAAAGCCAATCACAGCGGCCTTTTACCACGTGATCTAATGACAGCAGATCAATGCAGTTGCCAACTATCGGCTCCACTTTCCTTACATTGTCACAACGTGAAGAAAGTACTGCCGATAACCGGCAGTTGTCAGAGGAGGGATCGGCACCGATCATCTGGGCACTGATGATCAGTGCCCAGCAGTGCTGCCCACCTGTGCCCATCAGTGCCGCCAGTCAGTGTCGCCCATCAGTGCCCATCATTGTTGCATATCAGTGCTGCCTCATCAGTGCCAGCTCATGAGTGCCACCCATCAGTGCTGCCTATCCGTGCCGCCTATCCGTGCCACCTCATCAATGCCTATCAGTGCAGTCTCATTAACGCACATCAGAGAAGGAGAAAAATTACCTGTTTGCAAAATTTTATAATAGAAACAAAGAAAAACATTTTATTAAAATTTTTTGCTCTTCTTTTTGTTTATAGTGCAAAAAATAAAACACCCAACGGCGAGTAAATACCACCAAAAGAAAGCTCTATTTGTGTGAAAAAAATGATAAAAATGTTATATGGGTACAGTGTTGTATGACTGCGCAATTGTCATTCAAAGTGCGACAGCGCTGAAAGCTAAAAATTGGCCTGGGCAGGAAGGGGGTATAAGTGCCCGGTAGGTGAGTGGTTAATAGCAAAAAGAAAAAAAAAACGAAACAATATTTTCTACTCAAAATTGTCAGCCTTTTTTGTTTATAGCGCAAATAATAAAAAAACGCAGAGGTGATCAAATACCACCGAAAAAGCTCAATTTGTGGGAAAAAAAGGCTGTAAGTTTAATTTTGGTGCAACATTGCATGACCGCGCAATTGTCAGTTAAAGTAAGGCAGCGCCGTAGCGCAAAAAATGACCTGGTCACGAAGGGGGGGGGGGATCCTCTGGAGGGCAAGTGGTTAAGGCAGACCGGTTGCTATGGCTATTTGCAGGAAACGCCAACACTACTACTAAGGCCTCATTCACACGGTCACTGAAAACATGAAAACAGGCGTTGATTTGCATCTATTTTACCACCCACCACTGATTTAACATTGCCAGCAGATATGTCTGCACTGCCGAAAATTGTAGACAACATGAAGCTGTTGGTAGGCGGTACTGCCGCCAAACTATTCAAGTGAATGGCACCACGCCACAACTGTGATGCAACTACGTCTAATGCATGCGATGTGGTGCGATTTCACCCAAAATTTAAACCAGGCATATTCTGGGCTGCCTGTCAACCGCCTCTGCAAAGCGATCCACAGCGGATTGCCATTCAGGGCAGTCAGAAAAACAGCCAACTGTGTGAATGAGGCCCAATGGCCATCACTCCCTTGGTGGCATGGACTAGCATTGAATCTTGCTTGTAAGTGGAGACCGAGCAACAGCTTACAGATCCAGCCAATTAGAAACTGACGCTGTTGGCAACGATAAATGGTCTCATAGCAATTTGGTGGTTCGTGAGATCATCCATCTGATATGGTTCGTAAGCTGGCCATACACGTGTAGATTTTCAAATGAGAATATTCGTAAGAAAAGTCGTGCAAAAATTCTTTGAACATTCGATGAATGTGAACAAGACCTTGTTACAGTATTTAACCACTTCCTGTCTGACCCATGTATATACAGTGGGGCAAAAAAGTATTTAGTCAGCCACCAATCGTGCAAGTTCTCCCACTTAAAAAGATGAGAGAGGCCTGTAATTGGCATCATAGATAGACCTCAACTATGAGAGACAAAATGAGAAATAAAATCCAGACAATCACATTGGCTGATTTGGAAAGAATTTATTTGCAAATTATGGTGGGAAATAAATATTTGGTCACCTACAAACAAGCAAGTATTTTGGCTCTCACAGACCTGTACCTTCTTCTTTAAGAGGCTCCTCTGTCCTGCACTCATTACCTGTATCAATGGCACCTGTTTGAACTTGTTATCAGTATAAAAGACACCCGTCCACAACCTCAAACAGTCACACTCCAAACTCCACTATGGTGAAGACCAAAGAGCTGTCGAAGGACACCAGAAACAAAATTGTAGACCTGCACCAGGCTGGGAAGACTGAATCTGCAATAGGCAAGCAGCTTGGTGTGAACAAATCAACTGTGGGAGCAATAATTAGAAAATGGAAGACATACAAGACCACTGATAATCTCCCTCGATCTGGGGCTCCAAGCAAGATCTCACCCCGTGGGCTCAATATGATCACAAGAACGGTGAGCAAAAATCCCAGGACCACACGGGGGGACCTAGTGAATGACCTGCAGAGAGCTGGGACCAACGTAACAAAGGCTACCATCAGTAACACACTACGCCACCAGGGACTCAGATCCTGCAGTGCCAGACGTGTCCCCCTGCTTAAGCCAGTACATGTCCGGGCCTGTCTGAAGTTTGCTAGAGAGCATTTGGGTGATCCAGAAGAGGATTGGGAGAATGTCATATGGTCAGATGAAACCAAAATAGAACTGTTTGGTAGAAGCACAACTCGTTGTGTTTGGAGGAGAGAGAATGCTGAGTTGCATCCAAAGAACACCATACCTACTGTGAAGCATGGGGGTGGCAACAACATGCTTTGGGGCTGTTTCTCCGCAAAGGGACCAGGACGACTGATCCATGTACAGAACAGAATGAATGGGGCCATGTATCGTGAGATTTTGAGTGCAAACCTCCTTCCATCAGCAAGGGCATTGAAGATGAAACGTGGCTGGGTCTTCCAACATGACAATGATCCCAAACATACCACCCGGGCAATGAAGGAGTGGCTTCGTAAGAAGCATTTCAAGGTCCTGGAGTGGCCTAGCCAGTCTCCAGATCTCAACCCCATAGAAAACCTTTGGAGGGAATTGAAAGTCCGTGTTGCCCAGCGACAGCCCCAAAACATTACTGCTGTAGAGGAGATCTGCATGGAGGAATGGGCCAACATACCAGCAACAGTGTGTGCCAACCTTGTGAAGACTTACAGGAAACGTCTGTCCTCTGTCATTGCCAACAAAGGATATATAACAAAGTATTGAGATGAACTTTTGATATTGACCAAATACTTATTTTCCACCATAATTTGCAAATAAATTCTTTCCAAATCAGCCAATGTGATTGTCTGGATTTTTTTTCTCATTTTGTCTCTCATAGTTGAGGTCTACCTATGATGCCAATTACAGGCCTCTCTCATCTTTTTAAGTGGGAGAACTTGCACAATTGGTGCCTGACTAAATACTTTTTTGCCCCACTGTAAATGGCTAGATGGGAGCAGTGCCATAGTGGGTCGCCGTTTATAAACGGCCCCCGCATTTACTGCCTGTGAGCGCTCCCTGGGAGTGCGCCGCGCTGCAATCCAGTGTTCCGCTGTGTCCAGAACACACAGCGGAACACTGATTGCTGTATGGGACCTCCTGTGTGAGGTCCTGATTTATGTGATCACTGATTGGCCAATCAGTGATCACATGAATAGTAGTAAGCAAGATGTCACTTCTGACATCATTGCTTACTACTTGTGAAATCTGTGAATGATCACAGAGGTCACATGGTACAGGGCTATTCACAACAGCTTTGTACCATGTGACAAACTGTGACCAATCACCGCTACATAGTTACATAGTTTGGCTGAAAAAGACAAAAGTCCATCCAGTTCAACAGCTCTCACAGTATTTTTCAATGGCTGCAAGAATGCAGCCAGAGAGGAGAAATTATTCCTTTTACAGCCTTTATGGGTGTTAAAGCAATCAGTATAAAAACAGGAAAAAAAAAATCTTCATCACCCCCCACAAGTAGTACAGTGTCACTGCTAGGGTGATGGTATGTTTAAAAAAAAACCATAAATAATAATATAAAAATGTAAAAAAAAATGTGAAAAATTATAATTTTTGGTTATAAACTAATTTGGGTTATTTATTTATTTATTTTTACTAAAAAGATAGCTGGATACATTTTGGCCAAGATTTATGAAGAAAGATTATTTATTTGGAAAATTTTATAAGAAAAACACTTTTTTTTTCAAAATGTTTGGACTTTATTTAAGTAGCAAAAAATAAAAATCCCAGTGGTGAATAAATACCACCAAAAGAAAGCTCTATCTGTCTCAAAAAAATGCTAAAAAATTCATATGGGTACAGTGTTGCATGACTGCGCAATTGTCATTCAAAGTGTGATAGCACTGAAAGCTGAAAATTGGCCTGGGTAGGAAGGGGGTGAAAGTGTCCGGACATGAAGTGGTTAACCACTTTCCCTCCGCCCTATAGCAGAAATACTGCTAAGGGGCGGCAGGGGTGCGCAAAATCACATGTGTGTATATATACATGATTTTACGGGGGGGGGGGTGAGTGAGCCACACGTGCACCCTACCGTCGCTGCCATTTGCAGCCTCGGTTGTCAATCACTGGGTCCCAGCCGGTGATAACTTGCTGGTACCTGATGATCGCTGAGTATCTCCGATGGGGGAGAGACCTGTATGTAAACAATACAGATCTCTCCCCTGTCAGCTCCTGCACATTGCTTTGCATGGCTCTGCATAGCAGAGCCATAAAAAGCAGTGTGCTTACAGTGAAACACACACACAGCCCACGTAGTAAAACCGCAGGCAGTTAACCCTTTGATGGCACCTTATGTTAACCCCTTCCTGCCCAGTGCCATTAGTACAGTATCCATGTCCTCCGGACACAGCGGGCACCAGATCGCGGTGCCACGCGCTCCCAGAAAGCGCGCACAGTCCAAAATGGCTGGCGCCGGATCGCGGTGCCATGCGCTCCCAGAAAGCGCGTACAGTCCAAAATGGCTGGCTCCTGCACTGCCCCCGCCCGGCCGTTTATATACATGGGCCAGACAGGAAGTGGTTAATTAAGTTCCTCCATCAGTTTATTTCCCTGTAGGCCTACAGGAAGAAGTGGCTGCCATTGAAGTCACTGGTAAAGAGCTGCACATGTGCAGTACAAGAACTCTCAGAAGAGACCATCGGGGCCTTGCTTGGTCTAGGCTGCAGCATCAATATCCATGGATCAGTTGATATCACGCCTGTGTTTCTATATATGGAAGGGATCAGGACAGTGATGAAGGTGTTATAGGAGGTTATACATGTTTATTAGAGAGCCTTGGGTTGGCCTGTTATGCAAATCTTTTGCAGGTCAAATGCCTGGGCCTAACCGAGAGACATATGTAGGCTGCCATTGCTGACCTCCTTCTGAAATTGCTAGCTGCTTAACTCTCTCTAGCTTCAGTACCTCAAAGCAGCCTTTTTTTTTCAACTTGGTTGCTTAGGCACCCTGGGGTGCCTTCCGAGTTTTTAGGGGACTTTGGCAAAATGCCAAAATATTACTCCAAATTGCCCAAAAATTGTGGAAGATCAGCCTGCTTTTTTGTTACACAAGGCCACTAGTTTTCATTGTGCAACATTACAATCTTGGGCACTGGGCAGGCCAGCTGCCAGTGTCCTAACAACCATTGATGTCATTGGTCGATATGGAGGACATCGGGCACCTACACAGTATCCTTGCTTGACCCTCCTGCCCTTTTCTGTTAGCAGCGGGGTTGTGTGGAGAAGAGGAAACGAGGAAAAAGAAATGCTAGAATACTAGTCAGTGTCACCTCTAATATTGCCCGTCCTATGAGCATGAATGCTGCTGCAATATGTAAAACTAAGAGTTTATTTTTGTAAATTTTAGAAGGTGCCTTGTGATTGTCCATAATTTTAAAAGAAAAAGGTTGAGAAACATTGCCTTAACCACTTGCCCTCCAGAGGATTTACCCCCCTTCCTGACCAGGCCATTTTTTGCATTACGACGCTGCGTTACTTTAACTGACAATTGCGCGGTCGTGCAACGCTGCACCCAAATGAAATTTTACGTCCTTTTTCCCCACGAATAGCGCTTTCTTCGTGGGGAAAAAAGCAGAAATCTGCCCACACCATGTTATTGCCAAAATAAAAGCTTAATTTCAATTATATAATTGTATGACAATTTAAAACCGTTATTGATATTATTTATTTTTAGTCTGTATCCTAAAGGCTGTTTTTTTGTTTTTTTAATTTCGAACATGTGACCGGCAACAGACGACTAGCAGCTACTCCTGCCACTGTTTTCCTGCAGACAGGCTGGGAAAGAACTGGGTCATGTGACAGCTGCATATCAGTTAGGAATAAAGATACTTAGATGTTTTTTTTTTTATTAAAATAATTTCAGTGCCATCAACCACATAAAGAAAGAGAAGGGAGAATGTAAATTAAACATTGTGTGTGTATAGTATCACTTTACCTGAACTCGTAAAAGCCTGCAGCCACAGAACTTAAAAGTCCTGAGCAGCATACATATTCTGGGTCAGTGACACAAAAACTACCAAAGTTAATGGATCGGTATGACAGCCAGGCAAACAGCATTTTTCAGAAGGAGACCAGCAATGACAGCCCACCTAGTTCTCTCAGTACAAGTTTACATTAGATAGCTTCTGCATGTCTAGCTATTTGGAAGTGATCACAGGGTCAATTAAGAGACAAGGACTTCGCGTTGTCACCCTATATCTGGAAGTTCCTGAAAAAGGACTTTCAAGGTAGGATCTCCATGGACTCCTAGATTGTAAGCTCGAAAGAGCAGGGCCATCGAACCCTCGTGTATTGTATTGTTAATGTCTTGTCTCATGTTCTGTCCCCCTTGCTACTGTACAGCGCTGAACAAACCCTTTGGCGCTATATAAATACTGTATAATAATAATTTAAGCATGACAGGCAGCAGTGCATGTACAGTATAGGGCTTCGTTCACATGGTTGTATCCCTATTTTATCTGGACCTCTCCATCTTTTTTGTTTTATCTTCCAGAAAAGAGTAGACATGGCTGAAGTGGAGATAGCTACAGAGGCATTATCTGGAGCTCTGGACTCACTGGCTACGCCGGAATTGCTCAGTTTCAGTATTGCCATTATCGGGCCTCGAAGATCAGGAAAAACCACACTAGTCCGATCTCTTTGCCACCAAACTGAGCACTTCGGTCCCAAGTTCTTGGACTCATATTTTACAGGAAATGAAGGATCTCACGAAGTCACATGCCATACTTACCCTTCTCTACCCAACGTAACTCTTCTGGATTACCCAGGGTACAGCACTGATGATTCTCCCACTGTGTACCTGGAAGGCATTAAACCTGAAAATGTCCACTGCCTGGTGATGACAGTCGGGGAGGTCATCTCTGATGCTGACTTGCAACTTTTGGGAGCCCTAAAACATTTAGGGAAACCCTATTGTGTGGTGCAGACCCATATTGACCTTATATTGCATACAGAGAAGAGGCAGCAGGGGAAGAATTACTGGAGAGGCCAGACACTTTTGGGCCTAAGGGGGAAAACAGAAGAGAGGCTGGGTGGAAGTGGGCCTCAAGGAGCCCACATCTTCCTGGTGGCCTGCCTGGAAGCCCAGAACTATGACTTTGTTGAGATGGTGGATTATATTGAGAGGGAATTGCTGCAGTGGAAGAGGTAAGAGATTAGAGTTTGGGGCCACACATTACACTGGCAGAGTCCTTTATATACATGTTAAGGCATCAGAACTAGGTGATGTGAGGAGAACTGAGATGACACAACAGACCCCAGTGCTAGCAAGGTCCTATTCTCATTCACTAGGACCTTATAAGTAGTGATAGCAACAGTTTGGTGGCCATTTTTCTGCTTCTTCGATGAATGGAAGCTCTCGTAGTTTTTTAAACTCTGAACTGCTAGTTGGAAGGTCATGGCCCACCATTATGACTGACACATGCAGATGTGTGGAGATGTTTTGGGCAAGTAAGTAGGTGCTGGAACTACCCGGTCTTGCCAGTCTTTGCATTATTGCAATGCTCTTCCAAGGTTTTTGGGCCACTTCTTGCTAGAAGATATTTTTTATTTATTGCAGATCTTTAAAATGTTTCAACTTTTCATAACTTGGCAATTTCCATGAGGTGTTTGAAATGGCATGAATGGAAATTAGACCAAGAATATGGATAAAAATATATACTGTACCTTATTTTCAGATATTATTTTTATTTTTTTTGCTCACCAATTCAAAGACAACATAAAAATTTAGAACTCAAATAAAAAAAAAAAAAAATTACTAGTTCTTTAAAGTTCTTTGTGGTACCCCAACACAGATCTCGCTTTGCATTGAGGAACATACCATATGCCCATCTGTTAACTTTCACCTACTTGTCTGTGTGTGAGGCATTATAAAATCATACCTTGTATATAACAATATATAATACAATATTTGACACTTATGTAAGTGTTTCTAAAAATCCACTCCCTATCCATGTAGATGGTAACTCTTGACATCACGCCAAGACTAGACTTCATGCAGGAAACTGATTATTGACCTTGCAGGGAGGTGAAACTTGAAGTGGCAATCTGGTTTGTTCCAATGTCACCAGTTTTCCAGATCTTGGCTATTTGCTGGATTTGGACTATGGGGTGCCTAGTGAGGCCAGGGAAAATCTTAATATCACAGCGTGGCATATACAATATTTATGGTGTATCAATAATGTAACAAATGTAGGTATGCTTGGAGTTATGCCAGTGATTGTAAAGGAAATAAAATAAAAAATAATAAACATCTCTATACTTGCCTGGAATGGAATTGCACAAAGCAGCCCTGAACAGCCTCTTCCTGGCTCCTTGTCCATTGCCCCCATGGGACACATCCCATGAGGGCACTTGTGTAGGCTTGCTTCCAAGTCCCACTGCTGAGTCCATTCGCACAGACAGCGGGACTCTGCCCTTTAAGCCCCCTTGCTCCCTCGTCATTGGCTTTGATTGACAGCAGCGGGAGTCATTGGCTTCCTGTGCTGCAGCAAAGCCAGTGAAACTCGGAAGTAAGGGGAGAGAAAAGCAGCAGATGTGCATAGCACTAGATTGAATGAGGGCTCGGGTAAGTTAAAAGGGGGATGAGGAGCCGCAACTGATGCCTAAACATTTTTTTTACCTTGATACAAGGAATGCATTAAGGTAAAAATGTTTAGGCTGTATAACCACTTTAAAGTGGTTGTAAACTTTTACATATACCCAGTGAAGTGACTGGCCTCAGGTTATGCACAGAGATTAAACAAACCCTCCTACAAAAGTTGTACATGTTTATCTGCAATTTCCTCTTCCCTACATCCATTCAAAGTTTGGGATTTATACAGTTTATCTGAGAGTTCAGAAAAAAGGGGTGGAAAGCTGAAATTACACTCTGCAGAGCTCTGAGAGCTGATTGGAAGGAAAAGACGCACACCCCTCCACACTGCTCACAGGAACAGAGCTGAGGCTGTAAATCTGCTGGAGTTTCCTCCCCCTTCACCATTTTTCTCTTGGTGTCAGGAAAGCTTGTGACTCATGCTGATAGCAGAGGAATGAAGCAGCAGACAGAAATTACCCTTCATGCTCTAGATTGAGACAATTACACACTATAGAAGGATCTGCTTTGATCATATTTCATGTCTGAGGGTTACAACCACTTTAAGCTCCCATTAGTCTATAATGGCTATTTACATACAGTAAATCAGGAGACCCTTAACATATGTCTGCTTCTGTGCAATTTGGGAAAGTAAATATACATATTTGTGATATATTTAACTGCTTGATTAATGAATATTCCAAGTCCTGGTGATGTAAACTATTTTGCTTTTTTCAATTAGAAAATTAAATTCCTAACTCAAATATCTACTTTTGGTTACAGGCCAGTTAGTCACACGGCAGATCCTCAAACTCAAGAACTAGCATCAGTATTTGAGGTACAGTGTGATCAAGAAGGACTTTCAGAATTCTGCTCTCTCCTCAGCATCTTTATAGACAACCCTCCTCCGGTATCTGCTGTGGTTGGCATAACTGGCACTGATAAAGATGGTATTCTTTGTGCCCTTTGTGAACCCCCACTTTCAGGGCTTATCGTGAGATCCCTTCCAGGTCCAGGTACCCCACCAATGTCCGTGGAACAGTACTTGCAAAACTTGCAGACAGAAGCTTGTGATGTCTACTTGATTGTAGGCTCAGGGATGGACAACAGCTCCCGTGCCACCCTGGTTGAAGCCTTGGTTGCAGCTGGCAAACACTGTATGCTGATTGGTGGAGATGAAGAGAGGAAACATAGACAGGAGGCCAAAGGGCACGTGGAAGGGGGAAAAAAATCAGATCGCCATGGGTCTGATTTTCCTGGTTTGAGGGTAGCTTTAGAGAAGGGAGCTCCTCAGTTAGTCAGAGAAAGGCTTCTGCATTCTATCCCATCCATAATTGTTCAGCTAGTAAGAAGGGAGCGAAGAAGACTAATGATGGGCATATACGATCTCTGCCTGGACATATGTGCCCACTCATATCAAGGGGAGCTTCCTGAAGCTTTGTCCAAACTTTTGTCCACTCTTACATCATTCCGTGCCCGCTATGGACTAGATGACGACTCACTAACACTAATATCACAAGTAACTGGCTGCAGCTCTGAGGATTTGCGCACTGAGATACAATGCCCCCTGGCACAAGACCCAAGTGCAGAACAGCTGCTGCAGATGGCATCTCAGCCGCTTTCTCTGTCTGAGCTGGTCTGGAGCTACATCCCACACTGGGGAGGAGGAGAGGAGGCACCTACCAAATTGTCTCATGAACGCACCTACCGACTTCTGGTGGAAGCCGTCTGGGGGATGGCAGAGGATGCTGAGAGGGTGCTGCTTCATGGATGCACCAACCAGAAGGTGGCCAAAGAACGAACTGCTTTTTGTCACTGGCCCTGTGTTTGATCTTCAAGACCACTCCTGGACCTCTACCTTGTTAGGTCCATGCACTTGCACACCATTATACATATATGCTTTGGTGCATCTTTGTCTAGGTGGGAAGCATGGCGCTGTCCTTCACCCCAAACTATGTGGTAGTTAAAAAATATCTTAATCAGCAGTTTTTGGGTGCAGATTGTTTTCTCAGCCTAAAAGTATATCGTGACAAATGTTGATGTATCAAATAAATGGTCTATCGTAGAATTTCTCTTAGATGAAGTGGCTCTTTGTGTAAGCTAGGGCATGCCTCCTATAGGCAAGGCGATTCCTCTTGGTGGTAAAGAGGCTCTCTCTGTGGGCGAGAAGCTTCTCTTCTAGACCAGACAAATCTTTTTTGTAGGCCCTCTTTACAAAGTTGGTAAAGTACTTGTGACTAGAGGAACTCTCCTGTAAGCAGAGGCATTATCTTGTAGGCAAGGTAGCTCCTAATGAAAGAAATTTTGGAATTATATATTACTGTAGTCAAGGCTTCAGATTACTATTAGGGGATAATAAATAGGTGGGGCTTGTAAGTACACAGGTCCTTGTATGTCTAATAAGACCTGTCTGTATTGGCCAACAGTAGCCAAGCTTTTAGTCTACATTTGCCCTTTTCTAGTGCAAGTTTAATTTATAAAATGGTTATGTCAGTTCAGTATAAAACTAAATAAAATGGCCCATGATAGGCGGGCAAGAATCTCAACTCGTATTATAGCTTGCGGAAAAACAAACTCGAATATCGGCTACCCAAAAAATCAGTTGAATCTTTCAATCTGTATGTGTGGGTAACATAGAAACCCAGCTTACCTTTATTTTGCACCTAAGCATGTATGACAATGGTTATATGTTTGCACTTTATACCTGTAAATATTGATTTTGCAATACCCTATGACTGGAATAGTGGATGAGGAGGTACGTCAGGCAGATGTAAAAGCCCATATACATTTTTTATTCAAAAACTGAAAACCGTTTATAAAGGCCGCATCAGCCAACTGGCTAAATGCAGTTTTGAAATACAGTACATACAGTATATAGAAATGGTTTCACCTGGCAAATAAATGCTTTATGTTCACATATGTATGCCCTGTCTATCGCCATAAGGAAATGACACTCCCATTGCAAGCCACATGTCAGCTTCTAGTTAGTGCATCACAACGCTGTACAAAGTCATCTTTACATGCAATGGCTAAATTGAAAAACAATTTCACAAGTTTTAAAAATACAAATTTAAAGCAAATTTATATATCCATTGTTTTTTTCAAAGCTAAACTCTAGCTGTACCTTCGGTCTTGCACAAATGTACCAGATCCTCTCCTGTTCTGACATTTCTGACTCTGAGTTCACTGCACACTGTGAGCTTCTCACAATGTGTATTAGAATCTGTACCAATCCTGGCCTTGCTGTCCTTAGCCCACTCTTTTAATTTATTGGATTTTAGTTCTTTTAATCAGGGAGGTTCAGCATCAAATGTAGGTGTTGCCACAGCTTACTGTTTTCAGCCATATACAGCCCCCCCACCAACCATGATCTGCCTGCATTGTACAGAGAAGCACAGAGATCCAGTGATGATGTCACTGGGTCTAAAAAAAGGTATTTAAAAGCGGAGTTCCACTCACTCTGTAAAAAAATAAGTCAGCAGCTACAAATACTTAAAAAAGCTTAAAAAACAGCCACTCACCTGTCCCATGATCCCGCGGTGCCCCCGCCGCAGCCTGTTTCACTGGCCGTCCTGTATTCCAGGCACCGACACCTTCAGTGTGGGCACCCGGCTGTGACAGCTTGCAGCTTCACAGCCGGGTGCCCACTGCGCATGCGTGAGTAGCGCTGTGCTCCCTGAATGGCCCTGTCGTCTTCTGGAACCTGTCACGTGTCCCACAAGACTACAGGGTGGGAAGGTAGGAGGACAACTTCCACTGCCGACCACCTAGGCAATCGCAGCGGAGGTGGGAGGGGGTACCTGTCAAGTTCGGGTACCTGCTCCCGCCCGCTCCCCAAAGGTGCCAATCCTTAATGGAGAGCGGGGGACCAATATTTAAAGCGGAGCTTCCCTTTTTGGGTGGAACTCCGCTTTTAATAAAATTAGAAAAGTTTCATGTAAAAACTTTATTAGCATGTTGATGATGGTAAAAAGGAGGAACCAGGGAAGGCAAAATGTAAGTCGGTTAAACTTCAGCTTTAAACTGTTATATGTGAAACTATCCATAATACTCTATTTTATTAGATTCCCATCATCACCTTAAACCAGCTGAAGTTTTCTGCTTGCAAGTAGAGTGTCTATGTAGATTGGTGAAATGAAAAAAAGCCACAAACTTCCATTCGTATTTTTTTTTTTCCCCCATGTGTGGCATCATATATTGTCAGAATTCAGGGAAATTATATTTCGTTGTAGAAAAAACACCATGGTAAGCTATAATATTAGAGTATATTTTTATAGGAAAAGGAGAAACCCCTTAATAATTTACTGCTATAGCTGTCCAATAACTCTCAGATATTTTGCCATATCTTTGAATTCTCATTTCCATACATTGGCACCCGCCTTCCATTATAATGCCTCTAAAAGATGAGGGCAAAGCCACCAAGTGTTTGTTGTGCCATTCATTTTTATTGGAACCCCAAGTGCGGGTAGCAGGCAGACGTTTTTTCGCACAGCAAACAAACCACAAATCCACCTAAATGTGCCATGCTCCACTCCAAAAAAAAGTTTGGAGCTTCTTTGGGACGTTTGTGGAGCATAGGGCAGTCTATTCAAGTGAATGGGTTGCCCCATGTGCGACAAGCAGGAAAGCTCCAAAACGCACAAAAAGAACACTCCCACTACACTCAGGTGTGAAACCAGTCTTACACACACCCCTAAGCTTGATTCAAAGATCAGAGGACATTATTCTCTGCTGCTCCATGCAAAACATCAGCTAGCAAAGGGGAAGGAGGAGACTGGGGCGGTCAAGAAACTGACTTTTATCGTCTTTTTTTAAGGTACTTATTAAGAGTTTGCAGTTGTGTGTATACATGTATTGAAAGGGGGGGAGCTTAGGTTTAAAAGTATACCTCACTGGAGTTCTGCTTTATAAATTGTAAAATTGAGTTTTACCATGGCCCCCATTTACATTTCTTCACTTAGTATTTAAACTTTTTTTATTTTTTTGAGTGCTTTGGATACAGTAGGGAAGAGTTGGTAACCGTGTTGCGTTTTTTTTTGTTTTTTTTTGGTCCATGCCTTCACTGAGAAGGGTCTATTTCTATTTGTCCTGGTGATCATTGTCACTGGGACTGAAGGTGATAGAAAATCCAGAATTTTGGGTTGTCACCAGAATAGGTGGTGAGGCATAGTCTTCCATTTGAGAAACTTTTTGAAATGACAGATTTTGAAGTGAAGATTTTTTCACTTTGAGAAATTTCCTCTGACTTCCTGTGAACATACAAAAAGATATTACTGCTTTTGGCGGTCTTACAGGTCCTCCACTGGATGTGAATGCAAACATACTGGGATCAGTTCCTCCCAGTTTATCCAGATGGATACTTTTTTTTTTATATCCAACAAGCTTTATTGGAAGAAGTACAAACTAACAGAACCAGACCCCCTCTTACTGGTTCCATTTCTCCATGATGTTCTAATAAGTCAAGAAGGATGTAGTCATGAAGGTCTTAGTAATAAATACTCCCCTACTGGAGAGAAACAAGTGGAAGTAGTAGGAGAGGGTCTAGCTATGTGCTACAGTCTTAGTCATGAAGGTCTTAGTCTTAGCCAGGAAGATCTTAGTCATAGCTATGCCCCTGTTGGAGAGAAACAGATGGAAGAAGTAGGAGAGGGTCTAACGATATGCTACAGTCTTAGTGCCAGTTCGCACTACATGCAGTCCGGTCTGTTTTTTTTCTACTTCAAAAACGCATTGACAGTAGGTTACATGGTTTCCAATTGCATAGTTCACACCAGTGCAGTCAGTTCCAGTGCATTCCAGAAAAAAACAAATAGAACATGCTGCATTTTTTCTGCACTGAACTGTACTGGAACGCAGTAAAATGCATCAAAAATGCACTGGAATGCACATGTCCTTATTTAAGTTGAAGAAAAAGGGAGGGGGAAAAAATGAACAGGAACACATCAAAAGCACATACACATACAGTAACGCATCCAGAACGCACTGCGTTTTTGTGGTGTAAAGCAGCTGTAACAAAGGTCTTCGTCGTGAAGGTCTTTGTCATAACTGTGCCCCTATTGGAGAGAAACCAGTGGAAGAAGTTGGAGAGGGTTTAGTGATCTGCTACAGTTTTTGTCATGAAGGTCTTAGTCGTAAAGGTCTTGGTCTTAGCCGTGAAGGTCTTAGTCATAACTATGATCCTATTGGATTGAAACAAGTAGAAGAAGAAGGAGAGGGTCTACTGATATGCTACAGTTTTAGTCATGAAGGTATTGGCCTTAGCCATGAAGGTCTTAGTCATAACTATGCCCCTATTGGAGAGAAACCAGTGGAAGAAGTAGGAGAGGGTCTAGTGTTGTGCTACAGTTTTAGTCATTAAGGTCTTAGTCGTGAAGGTCTTGGCCTTAGCCATGAAGATCTTAGTCATAACTATGTTCCTATTGAAGAAAAACAAGTGGAAAAAATAGGAAAGGGTCTAGTGATATGCTACAGTCTTAGTCGGGAAGGTCATGGCCTTAGCCATGTAGGTCTTAGTCATAACTATGACCCTATTAACAAGTGGAAGAAATAGGAGAGGGTCTAGTGTTATGCCACAGTCTTATTCGTGAAGGTCATGGCCTTAGCCATGTAGGTCTTAGTTATAACTATGACCCTCTTGAAGAGAAACAAGTGGAAGAAATAGGAGAGGGTCTAGTGGTATGCTACAGTCTTAGTCATGAAGGTCTTACTCATGAAGGTCTTGGCCTTATCCATGAAGGTCTTAGTCATAACTATGATCCTATTGGAGAGAAACAAGTGGAAGAAGTAGGAGAGGGTCTAGTGTTATGCTACAGTCTTATTCGTGAAGGTCATGGCCTTAGCCATGTAGGTCTTAGTCATAACAATGACCTTCTTGAAGAGAAACAAGTGGAAGAAATAGGAGAGGGTCTAGTGTTATGCTACAGTCTTATTCGTGAAGGTCATGGCCTTAGCCATGTAGGTCTTAGTCATAACAATGACCTTCTTGAAGAGAAACAAGTGGAAGAAATAGGAGGGGGTCTAGTGTTATGCTACAGTCTTAGTCATGAAGGTCTTACTCATGAAGGTCTTGGCCTTATCCATGAAGGTCTTAGTCATAACTATGCCTCTATTGGAGAGAAACAAGTGGAAGAAATAGGAGAGGGTCTAGTGTTACGCTACAGTCTTAGTCGTGAAGATCTTACTCATGAAGGTCTTGGCCTTAGCCATGAAGGTCTTAGTTATAACTATGTCCCTAGTGGAGAGAAACAAGTGGAAGAAGGAGAGGGTCTAGCAATATGCTACAGTCTAAGTAATGAAGGTTTTAGTCATGTGAAATTTTCATCCTTCTGACTTCCCGTTGTGTCAACAGAACAGGGAGTGAAGGGAAGTTTCCCCAATGGGACACGGAGACCAAAAAAAAGCTCAACAGAAAATTTAATCATTCCCTACTCTATCCAAAGCAAAAAAAAAAGTTTTGTCTTTAGATATCTTTAGGGACAATTTAAGGTATAATTCCCTTCTTGTCCCTTCCCCTGCTATTTAAACACAACAGTACAAAAGTGACACCTACTCCCTACCCTTTCCAGTATCCTGATCCATTTCCTTCTGGTCACAGCCACAGTAAGGGATGGAATCTGTGTGCAAGAGTTTCCAATTGGCTCACCTTCAAAACTCCAGTCACTGCAACCCTAACCAGGAAGGATTGAGCCACTGGAGACGTGTCTTCCATTGAAATGAATGACTCTGCATGTAATTAGTGCAATTACCTGCATCTCAACAGTTTCAGCTGCATGCAAAAAAGCGGAAAGTATGGCTACCTCCTTCCTAAGGAATGCACATGAAAATGCACCCGAATGCTCAGAGAAAGGCACAAGACACAGTGTATTAAAAAGACATGCATTTTTTTTAAAGTACAGAATGTAAATGGGCCCTATAGATTTTTACTACAAAGTACAAGTGTGACACGCCTACGATCTCAGCTCTTTCAATACGCGTCTCTGTATTTTCTATATTAAAGATTGTCTCTCTACAACAGCATGTCCTTGTAGGGGGGGGGGGGGCTGGGATAATCGCTATCAAACAGATGTGCGCTGTTGTAAGCACGCCAATGACATGGCTGTCTGGTTATCGTCATGTTTCTCGTCATGGTAATTTGCTTAATAAAGAAGCTGCTGTTAAACATGACATGACTGCAGTGTTTCCATTCTGTATGTCTGTATAGTATGTGTAGATGTGTGGTTCCGGTGTGTAAGCATCAATAGACAACTGTCAGGGCAGCACAGCAGTTTGGTGGTTAATGCTTCTGCCTTGCAGCACTGGTGTCCTCACTTCAAATCCTGCCTGGGGTGCTATCTGCATGGAATTCTCATGCTCTTCCACGACTTTCCTGGGTATCTCTTGTTTCCTAGCCCTTGGCCTAGTAAGGGCACGCTTACACAAGCATCACTCTCTGAAATGTGATCTGCGCAGTGGATTGCTTTTCAGAGGGTGGTAGAGCAGTGGCTACTGCTACAATATATTGCCATCTCCTGAATGCCCTTTTTGTATTCTATATCCTTTTACCCTATGTTCAAACCTATGCGGATTACAGTGAGTTTTCCAGATTGCAAAAAGGCACTACAGTCCATTTAACATGATTTCCTATGGATCTAGTTCACATCTGTGCATTTTGAGCCAGTGTGTTTTTTGGAAAGGGTCAGGGACTTTTTTGCCCACAGCAGATTGCCATTTGCATGTAATAATTGTCAATGGACCCGCACCAAAAATGCAAGTGCTGTATTTTTGATGCGCTTTAATTGTTAGGGTTAGTGGTAATTCTTAGGGTTCGAACGCTAACCCTAGTCCTCAACCCTAACGTGTGACTTTGGACCCTATAAAGGTTCCTGTAATACTTTGATGCTACTTGAGTGTCAGAGAGTGTAAAATTGCATCAGAGTCGCACTACATGAACAGAACTGTCATACTTTCCTATTAAAAAAAAAAAAAATGCATCAAAAGCGCATTTTCAAAAATGCAAAACGCACCAGAAAATGCATGAACTGCAACCTGCATAGATGTGAACCTAGCCTTTAAGCCGAATGGAGATTCTGAATAGGAATACTGTGTTGCAAGAGTATGGCTTGCAGGTCGTGTTCAACAGGCAGTTTCTCCATCAACTATTCAAGGGAATGAGGCCATGCCACAATTGTCAGTCAAATGTCACTCACGGTCATATTTGATGCATGTCCCCATTCTCTTGAACAGTTAGCATTTGGTGGAGGAACTGCCTGCCAAACGTGACCTGTTTGTATACATTTTTCAGCACCATGACCGTGGCAGTGAGTATAAATATTGCTGGCTAACTTGCAGCATGGTGGTCAGAAAGGGGGTGGGGTTAAAACCAAAGCTCAACTGCTTATTTTTACTGCCTCCTGGGCTGGCTGCCCATGTAAACAAGGCCTTAGTGTGTGCATGTGAGATAGGGATTATAAGCAGGGACTGATGTGAATGTACAGTATGTAAAGTGCTGCAAAAATTATGGCGCTATATAAATTCCTGTAATAAATGAGACACCATTCACACATTCTTTTTAAAATGCACTAAATGCATGTCATTGAAGGCAATGTTCTAGATCGAGCCTATTCACATCTATGCACTACACCTTATTTTTGAAGTCCATTTTTTGTTTGCTTTAGCCCCACTTCACATCAATGTGGGTTTAAAGTCATGTGACTCTGACAAGAGAAAACACCAACACTCTGCGCTGCCCTTGCTAGATCTCGTGCAATCTTGATCAGATAGTGTATGGAGGACTTACAATATCTGGAAATCATCATCATCAGCATGTGGATCTACAAAACTGCATATAGGTAATAAAACAATCAACTAACATTGCCAGCTAACATTACCAGCGTTGGTGAAACGCCCCATGTGCATGGAGTCTTAGAATGGGGCCATTGCCTATAATGGGATGCAACTTGTCATCCCATAATTGGAGCTCATCATCATCATCAGCATGTGGATCTACAAAATAGCATATAGGTAATAAAACCAGGGTGGATAAAAATCAATGATTTTTTTTTAAAAATCAGATTTTTTTTATTTAAATCAGATTTTTTTGATTTAAATCAGATTTTTTTTAAATAAAATGCTTTTTGAGGAAAATATATTACCATCCAAAGGTTATTCCATCATGAAATAAAGATTAGTTTTTTAATTATGTAGAATAATGCAGGCCATAGATGGGTCGAAAATCGGCCGATTTGTCGGCCAAAAATAAAATCGGCCGATTTTCGGATCGTTAGTGGGCGATTTGGTCGGCCGTTTTTCGGTATTTTGGCCGTTTTTGTTTTTCGGTAAAGTTGGAAAAAAATCGGCCGATTTTGCCGATCGGCTGATTTTCGCGGCAATTAGTGGGCAAATTGGCCGATTTTTTACCGATAAAAAATCTGCGCATGAGCAGTGACCTGCAAGAGGAAGACAAAAAGAAGAAAAAGAAGAAGAGGAAGAGGATGAAGAAGAGGATGAAGAAGAAGAAGAGGATGAAGAAGAAGAAGAGGATGAAGAAGAGGATGAGGATGAAGAAGAAGATGAGAATGAAGAAGAGGATGAAGAAGATGAGGATGAAGAAGAAGAGGATGAGGATGAAGAAGAAGAGGATGAGGATGATGAAGAGGATGAGGAAGAAGAAGAGGATGAGGATGAAGAAGAGGAAGAAGAGGATGAGGATGAAGAAGAAGAGGATGAGGATGAAGAAGAAGAAGAGGATGATGAAGAGGATGATGAAGAAGAAGAGGATGAGGATGAAGAAGAAGAAGTAGGATGAAAATAAGAAGAATTCCAGTCCAGCAAAAAGTATCTCTGCAGAGAGCTCCGCTATTTCTGACAGTTCTCTGACAGTTCTTTGACATTTACAGCGGTTGAAACATTGTATCTATTTGTTTCCGAATAAAAACATCTGTATCCTAAATGGAAACAAATAGATACAATGTTTCAACCGCTGTAAATGTCAAAGAACTGTCAGAGAACTGTCAGAAATAGAGGAGCTCTCTGCAGGGACACTTTTTGCCAGCTGTAGAAGGGATGAAAATCGGCCGATTTTTTTTACCATTGATGGTAACGTCGGCCGCTTGAACGACCAAATTTTCATTTTTTAAAAGAAAAATCTGCCGTTTTTTCTCCCCATCTATGGCCTGCATAAGGCTGTATATGTTTAATTTTTGTGGTAAATTCCATGAATCCATTCACAATGTCATGCTCTTCCAGAGGTTTTTGTAAGATTATTGGGCAGTTTCTCTGCCTACAAGATATTATCACAGATACTTGGTTTACTTTTCCAGTTCTCAAAACTGAATTTGACTCAGCGGAGATCACATGCCTCTTCTTCACAGCAAAAATATTATAACATGAACAGAGTTAAGAAAAAGACCTTCATCCTAACTTCTACAAACCTATGAATACAGAATCAACCCCTTCAGTGCTAAGTTTCAAGAAGTTCAGTGAATAGAATAGAAACAATATTTTTCTGATTGTTTGGAGTGGAATAGATCTGCACAAGAAGAAAGTGAAACTAAGTGTGAGGAGGAAGGGGCTGACAGTCTAAGTTTCCTAAAATATATATATTTTGTTTAGCCAAATTAGTTAACAAACATGGATGTTTAAGCAAATCACATATGCTGGAATGTTATTGTTTCAGTTGAATAAATCTATTTAAATTGTTATTATTAAGGTAATGATTATTTTTCTCCTTCCTAAGTACAACAGAAAAGTTATCCAAATGTGAATGATTAACCTATTAAACTGGGGATAAAAAAACTAATATGAAAAGTTGTTATTCTAAAAATCTTCATCTACTTGTATATTAAAGTTATACCAGCAAGAATTAGTCTTTATGTAGAAAACTAGGATTTAAATCAAGCCTTACTGACTAGTGATTTAAATCATGATTTAAATCAGTTTGATTTAAATCAAATCCACCCTGAATAAAACCATCAACAATTTGTGTGTAATGGTATATACGTTTAAAATGTACAGTATATGTCGACTTTGACAGCTGACTATTCTGTGCGACTCTGCATTGTGGTTTGCTGCCACAGATGTCAATGCAAGTCGCAATGAAGTTGCTCAAAAATAGTGCAGGAGTCTTTTTCAGTCGCTGAATTATACACATTGATCAGTCCTCACGCACACGGGACGTTTTTACAGCGGCTGTTTTTGGCTTTTGGCATTTTTTTCTACAGCCAGTAAACTCCCCAGCATTATTTTATTTATTTCAGGTACTTATATAGCGCTGTCAATTTATGCAGCACTTTTCATATATATATATATATATTGTATATTCACATCAGTCCCTAACCCTCAAGGGGCATACAATCTAAGGTCCCTAACTCACATTCATACATACACATACTAGGGCCAATTTAGACAGGAGCTAATTCACCTACCAGCATGTCTTTGGAGTGTGGGAGGAAACCGGGGTAATTAGACAGTGGGCCGAAGCCCGTTTTTGGCTGAGTGAGTCCAGGCTGGGGAAAGAACCCAACTTTACAGGCGGGATCCCCGCCAGAGTCTGGAGCAGCACCTGACTCAGCATCTCACTGAGCCTCTGAGAGCCAGATCCAGCTGCTCCCCAGCTCAGTGGTCCAGTAAGCGCAGGGGCAGAGTAGAGAGCGGTGACTGACAGTCACCGCTCTCTGCTCAGAGTGGCTGTGAGAACTTGGCGATCAGCAGTCATGTGATCACTGAGTTCAGCTTTTCACACTTAGGCTCCATGTACACTGCAGCTGATAAACTCACATTTAGGAGCTTTTCTGCGTTTATTTCAGCAGCCCCTGAACTCTGCCTAATGTTTTCCTATGTGTCCATGTACACATCATCGTTTACAGGCAGTTGAATTTACAGTCGTTTTTTTGAACGCACCAAACTTGCGTTCAGGAGTAGATTTTATCAGCGTTTCAAATGCCAAACGCTTGTAAACACGGCTAACCGCATTTATAGGCATTTGCGTTTGGATATTTCTTTTAACTCTTACATTTCCAGATGCTGTCCAGAGCCTTTTTTCAGCATGAAAAATGCATGCAAAGGGTTTTCCCGGTACTCAAATGGACCCGGTACACCATACTTTGAGATTTCGCATGAAAGAAAATATGGTAGATACTGCTGCAATAATTTCTGCACAGAAATGAGCTGGAAGACATCCAAACACCACAAAAAAAAAAAAAGATGGCTAATCTCAACACATACTGCTCCCTCTGCTTCTGCTCTCTCTATTTCTCTCAAACTGCCTGAAATAGTTAATTTTATACTGTTTTTCAGTGCATTCTGGACATTTTGGAAAGTCTCCTGAGGTTATCTTTAAAAAACGCTTCTAAACGCAAACGCTCATAAACGCAGTATGCAAACACAGCTAAACAGACGTTTTTTAACCTACGTTTTCCAGCAGTCAGTTTCCATCATTTAGAAGTGTTTTCCAAACGTCCCGTGTACATGGAGCCTTAGAGCCGAAGGGGTAAGGTGCAGCATAGGAACAATGCTGCACCCACCTAGGTAAGTATGATTAAAAAAAAAAAATGAAACCCCATACTTCTCTATTAAAGGCCTCGTTCACACGGGCAGCAGAGAAGCAATCAAAAAATGCTGTTGATCTGGGTTTTTACTGGCCTCCGACCACCCAACAGCAAGTTAACATGTCTGAACACATTTCTGCAGTCACAACTATGCAACAGTGCACAACGGGAACATTTGTTTAGTTTCAGATTCATCTATTAAGTAAATCATTTTGTTTCGTCATCTTAAAATGATTCATCTTTGGAATTTGTTACAGATATTCGGATTCGTAAATCTGCCCAGTCGATGTGTATTTTTCGGATGTTATTTTGGAGGCTTGGCTTTATTCGTTTTAACATGATAATTAATTATTTCGGGAGATTATTTATGCACCCTTAGACATTCCTACAAGTTCATCCCATATATTTGAATATATATATATATGTGTGATTTTGCGCATCCCTGCTGCCCTGTAGGAGTATTTCTGCTATAGGGCGGTCGGGAAACGGTTAAAGAGAAATGGAATGGGCCGATTGGATAATATCAACTGTAGTAACATGTCTTCAAAAGAAGGAATGGAACAAAAGAAATTTTGGATTTATTCGTTGTTATGATTGGGAGATTCTGCTGGATCCACCTCCATGCAACCCAAACACAATAAGTAGAAATCATCATCTTATTTCGCTTTTATATCTTATTGTATTTATTACAATATGTTCCCATTTAATATGTAGAGCATTTTTTATAATAATGGAAAATGTTAATGCAAAATAAAAGTGGAATGGATCCGAATCGATTCATATCATTCGTTATGTAGTTACATTACTTTGGAGGCTGCAAACATTAACAAAAGACCCAAACTATCACACCATATCATCCAAATTAAACAAATGAATATGAATGAATTTGTTGCTTTGTTATGATTTATTTTGGATTCATTGAAATGTATTACTATTGTGGTTTGGAGATTTGTTTATAAAAAAATCTCTATAATAGTGAAAATGTATTCTCTTTAACCACTTCCCGCCGGTCCATGTACATAAATGGCAGGACAGGAGCAGTCCCAAAGCAGGTGGCAATTTATAAACACCCCCCACATTCAATGCCTCCGGACACAGCGGAACACCGATCGCTGTACAGGACCTCTGTATGAGGTCCCAATCATGTGATCACTGATTGGCCAATCAGTGATCACATGTACAGTAGTAAACAAGATGTCACTTCCTGACATCATTGCTTACTACTTGTGAAATCTGTGAATGATCACAGAGATCACATGGTACAAGGCTGTTCACAACAGCCTTGTACCATGTGACAAGCTGTGACCAATCACAGCTCTCTCAGTATTTGTCAATGTCTGCAAGAATGCAGCCAGAGAGAAGGAGAAACTATTGCTTTTACAGCCTTTATGGGTGTAAAAGCAATCAGTGTAAAAAAAAAAAAAAAAATCTTCATCACCCCCCACAAGTAGTACAGTGTCACTATGGTGACACTGTACTGCTAGGATGTAAAAAAAAAACAACATAAATAATAATTAAAAAATTTAAATAAAAATGTAAAAAAATTTTGGTTATAAACTAATTTTGGTTATATTTTATTTTTTTACTAAAAATATAGCTGAATACATTTTGGCCAAGATTTATGAAGAAATATTTTTTATTTGCAAAATTGTATAAGAAAAACACTTTTTTTTCAAAATGTTTAGACTTTTTCATTTATCTAGACAAAAAATAAAAATCCCAGTGGTGAATAAATACCACCAAAATAAAGTTGTATCTGTCTCAAAAAAACGCTAAAAAAGTCATATGGGTACAGTGTTGCATGACCGTGCAATTGTCATTCAAAGTGTGATAGTGCTGAAAGCTGAAAATTGGCCTGGACTGGAAGGGGGTGAAAGTGTCCAGACTTGAAGTGGTTAAAGAGTTTCTCTTTAAGGTGTCTATGTGCACTTAATAAGTACATTAACATTTTTTACTTGTAAGGAAAAGATCTGAAATTCAGAGGTAAGAGAAAGTTTTCTTAGATTAGTGAAAAGGAGTGCAGATGAAGTGGAAAGAAAAATCTCCCTGTTGGTGGAAAGAGAAATTATCCATTGCTCCAATGACTATTGGGGACAAGTTAAATCTGACCTTCTCGTCATTGAAATCACATCTTCTCACCCCTCCTTCCTACACTACTGCAGAACTTGCTGCACAGAACATGTCTGCGTGTGCCCGCCAGGCCCTGCCTAGAACATGTCTTTATGTGTCTGGTGGTATCAAGCAGAGAACTGTCACTCACACCTACAGATGAACTCAGGCCTCCTCCGAACTCATCTCTAACTGAACTCTGAACTCCTGTTTTGTTGTACCCAGTCATTCCCACGTGAGCTGCAGGGTGGGGAATGACCTGGCCCGCAGCTCATTCGCATACAAAGAAGTGGAAGTTCAGGTTTAGGATGGGTTTGAAGCAGTGGTGTATCTAGAACCCTCCAGGCCCTGGTACAAGAAACCATGAAGGACCTCCCTGACCCCCGGCTGGGGCCCTTCTCTCCTACCCCAATAGCAGAATGCCAGGGCACAGTCGAATTTATTTTATTTTTTACAATATTATTTTTAAATTATTGTTTACACTTTTTGTAGGAGCTCCATTGGGGGGCTTTGGGGAAATATCAGGGGTCTAAACAGAGCTCCAATGTTTCACCTTTGAGGCAGAGAAAGAAGATTGAGGCCCCGCCCTAATTCTCCATCTCTGTAGCCTCAGCTGCAATGAATGAATGGATAGGAATAGCTGTGTACAGAGTTTCCAGTTCATTCATAAACTGAAGCATAGGAAACACAGTTTACTATGTTTCAATTATTAATGGACTGAGCCAGTGATTGGTACATTTACTGCTCCCTTCCCCGCTCTTTATCCTGCCAGATCCCCCGGCAGGAGAGGGGGGAGGACCCGGCAAACCTGCGGGGGGGGGTCAACATGGAGCCAGAGAGCACGGGGGTGGGGGGTGGAGAGTACAGGGGGAACAGCAAAATTGAAGCCGAATAGGAGGAGCGGCGGTGGGGCTGCATATAGAGGAATCAATCTCTTCATTTTCCTCCTGCAGCTGCTGACTGTGGGAGGGAGTGGAGGAGAAGCAGGCAGTCAGCAGCTGCAGGAGGAAAATGGAGAGATCGATTCCTCTAAATCACAGGTGTCCAACACAAGGCCCGCAGGCCAGATCCAGCCCTCCAGGCCATCTCATGTGGCCCTTGAACCTCTCCTGTAGGTACCACCTTGTCTCCGCCCCTACCTTATCTCAGCAGTTGGCAGCAGAAAGGAGAATAGAACTCCTCTGCCAAATCCTGAACCTCTCAATGCAACTGCAGCATCCCCGCATCTCTGCCTTCCCTGGTCTCAGCATTCAGCAGACTCTGGTAACTGACTCCACTCCTCCTCTGGTCCTCCTCCAGACCCTGCACTTTCTGCTTTCCCCCACAAGGGGTGTACGGTGATGTTAGGGAGGGTGTGGGATTCTTGACATCTGATGTAATGGGGTATGGAGTGCTCTGGGCATCTAGTCTTACAGATACAACTGGCCCTTTGAGGGCAACCATAATGCTGATACGGACTGTGATGAAATGGAGTTTGACACCCCTGCTCTAAATGCAGCTGCCTCCACTGCTCCTCCTATCCAGGCATACAGGGGGCAATTTTGACCCCTACGACCCCTGTAGGTATGCCCCTGGTTCAGAGGACGCCTGAGAAAGAAAAACTTTTTCACACTGGCAATAATGCTTACCACCCTCTGAAAAGCAATCGGTGATTAATAATTTTCAGAGGGTGGTATAGCAGCAGTTGGTGGCCATTCAAGAGGTGGCATATCTGTCTCCTCCTTTTTTTTTCTTACAATCCCAAGGGGGATCTTGAAGTAAAAAAAAAAAAAAATCATACTGCAACCCCATGCAAAGAGCCTGGCTCGCGGCTGCGCTGCACTCCCAATGAACTCGTGTTTCATAGGCTGTCAAACTCTGCAGCCTGGGTTAAAACTGCCACTGCCATGAAGCAAAGTTAGCAAAGAAAGCGCTCAGTCCTGTGAAGGCGAAGGAGGACAGAAACGGCGACGTCCTAGGTGTTTTCCATGCAAGCTTCTTGATGTACGTAAATGGCCTACACCAGGAGTAGGAAACCTTTGATAGGTGGAGATCTACCTGAACAACATGAAAGAGATCCAAGATCACTGGGGTTCTGAGCCATTTAAAGAAAAAAAATTAACTAGCAAGGCCTAACTAAATAGCAAGAAAAATGTAGAAAAATATAATAAAACAAATGTCACTGTAGAAATACAAACTTAGCCTGCCCTAAAAATGGTCAGTGTTAGTCAGTAGGGCAGTGGATGCTGTCAGTCAGTAGGGCAGTGGATGCTGTCAGAAGAGCAGTGGACAGTGTCAGTAGGGCAGAGGTTGTTGTCAGTCAGAAGAGCAGCGGACAGTGTCAGTAGGGCAGAGGCTGTTGTCTGTCAGTAGAGCAGTGGACAGTGTCTGTAGGGCAGAGGTTGGTGTCAGTCAGTAGAGCAGTGGACAGTGTCAGTAGGGCAGAGGTTGGTGTCAGTCAGTAGATCAGTGGACAGTGTCAGTAGGGCAGAGGCTGTTGTCTGTCAGTAGAGCAGTGGACAGTGTCTGTAGGGCAGAGGTTGGTATCAGTAGGGCAGTGGATGGTGCCAGTAGGGCAGAGGTTGGTGTCAGTCAGGCAGTGGAGGTGCCAGTAGGGCAGAGGTTGGTGTCAGTCAGTAGAGCAGTGGACAGTGTCAGTAGGGCAGAGCTTGGTGTCAGTAGGGCAGTGGACAGTGCCAGTAGTGCAGTGGATGGTGCCAGTAGGGCAGAGGTTGGTGTCAGTCAGTAGAGCAGTGGACAGTGTCAGAAGGGCAGAGGTTGGTGTCAGTAGGGCAGAGCTTGGTGTCAGTAGGGCAGTGGACAGTGTCAGTAGTGTAGTGGATGGTGCCAGTAGGGCAGAGGTTGGTGTCAGTCAGTAGAGCAGTGGACAGTATCAGTAGGGCAGAGGTTGGTGTCAGTAGGGTAGTGGATGGTGCTAGCAGTTTTCATTTTTACATTTTTATTTTTTAATATATCTCACAATATTTTTAGGAGATCTGGTAAAAAGGGGGGGGGGCACTTAGGAGAAGGGCCAGGCAGCAGAAAAAAGGAGGAACAAGGATGGGAGGCACAGCGGGAGAGGCGTTTACTAGAAGCGATCCCCTGGATTTTCCTCCTGCAGCAGCTGTACGCTGGTGGGAGGGCGAGGAGGAGATGCTATCTTTTAGCTGCTCCAGGAAGACAATAAAGGGGATTGTCAGAAGGCAGGTATTTTAAAAATCTGAACTCCCAGCAAGTGGCTGGGGATTGGGATTTTTCTGCCCCCCCCCAGCTACCCTGGTGCCCTAAACAGCCGTATGCTGGGCACCATTCATGGGCAATATTGCTAACTTCGTAGCTGGCCCGTCATCATCATTGTTAAGTGATATTTAAAGGGTCAGTTCACTTTTACCAAAACCTAATAATCGGCATCTATAGATAAAAACAAACTGTGCAGCTTTGACTAAAGTTGAATAATGCCCTTGTATAGGTGTAGGCCATTTACGTACCTTATGAGGCCTGACTGGAAAACTACCAGAACGTTGCTAAGAGACTCTTCGCTGTTACTGTCACCTTCACCATCACAGGAGTGAGCTCATTCTCTGCTTCAAACCCCCTTGGAAGTGCTTACTGTCCCCTGATGCAGTTGAGGTTGGGTGCAGCGCGGTGCGATGGCAATAAACACACAAGTCAAGTTGCAGTAAACAGAACTTTTATTAATGTCAGAGTTCAAACTTCACAAACAACCCAGCGGGAGGGCACCCGAGCAGGGAACTCGCAGATGTAACAGAAATGTGGAACGGAGCAGGTTTTAGATGTGCCGACAGCGTCTGTCTTGGAGGGCAGGATGTGGCCCGGCCAGTCTGTATCCAAATGGGAGGATTCTAACAAGGATGGTCCTATCCTTTCCCTACTTGTCTGGAACCATTCCCTACCACTTCACTGTCCCTGAAAGACGGGTGACCCGTCCCTACACTACCCACTCGCAGATGCGCGCCAAGCCCTCAAGTCAGGGTCTTCAATGGACTCTGCCTAACCCAATATGGTCGCCAGAATCACATACGGCAGCAGCATCCAACCGGATAGCTTCAGTAGCGACACAGGAAACCATAGAGAAGAATGTTCCTCCTGACTTCCTCTCCCTCTGCAATGCCGCTGAGGTTGATTACCACCTACAGTGGAGAAAGTAGACTGCACCTGCCTGCAGAGTAGCTGTGAGCTCAGCACTTGAGAGCTCACTCCTGTGATGAAGGTGAACAGTAATAGCTAGGCATCTCTTAGAAACGTCCTTAGCAACGTCCCAGGAGTTTTCCTGTCAGGTTTCATGAGGTATATAAATAGCCTACACCTTTAGCAAGGGAATTTAGTCAACTTTGGTCAGAGCTGCACAGCTTATTTTTACCTTCATTGTGTCCCAGACATTTCCATTAGTCATGGTAGCGGTGCAGCCCCATTCCCTTCTATGTGGTATCACCTACCACCTCATCCCTTTAAAACCGAACACATATTAATTACACAGGTTCTGAGGCTAATTTAAAGCAGATAATTCACTAAGTGAGTTTAATTACCACCTTAATCAGCCACAGGACCTGGGTAATTAATATGGGTTTGGTTTTAACCGCTTCCCGACCACCCTATAGCAGAAGTACTGCTACAGGGCGGCAGAGGTGCGCAAAATCACGTATATATAAGTGATTTTGTACTTCTGGGTAGGGGGCACATGCGCCCTCCCTACCCACACTATTGGCTCCTGGGCATGAACTGCTCGACATACAAAGCAGCTTGTTTACACAGTAACACACACACAGCACACTATGTAATACAGCACAGTTAACCCTTTGATAGGACCAGATGTTAACCCCTTCCTGCCCAGTGTCATTGTAGAATCATTGTATTGGTGTCACTGGAGATGTCAGTGGTAGTTAGTCAGTCCCCCCCCCCAGGTGTCAGAATGCCCACCGCAGTCCCGCTATAAGTCGCTGATCGCCACCATTACTAGTAAAAAAAAAAAAAATTCAGTATATATTCCACCATTTGTAGACACTATAACTTTCACGTAAACCAATTAATTTACATGTTTTGGGATTTTCTTTTAGCAAAGACGTAGCAGGATACATTTTGGCCTAAATTCATCACAAAATTTGATTTTTGTAATTTTTTTTACTGGACATGTTTAATAGCAAAAAGTCAAAAATATTGGTTTGGTTTTTTTTCAAAATTGTCGGTCTTTTTTTGTTTTTAGTGCAAAAACGCGCAGATAATCAAATACCAACTAAAGAAAGCTGTATTTGTGGGAAAAAAAGAAGTAAATTTAATTTGGGTGCAGCGTTTCATGACCGCGCAATTGTCAGTTAAAGTAACGCAGCGCCGTTATGCAAAAAATGGCCTGGTCAGAAAGGGGGGTAAATCCTCTGGAGGGTAAGGGGTTAAAGGGATGAAGTGGCAACCCTAGTCACGGCTCAGAGCAGTAACGGTGTGTATGGGTCTGTAAAGCAGCATTGCGCCAGCTTTTGACAGGCAAACGATTGCCAATAATTTTACCATTCACACCTGGACCTGTATGTACAGTCGCCACCTCATCCCTTTAAAACCGAACACATATTAATTACCCGGATTCTGTGGCTGATTAAGGTGATAATTAAGCTCAGTGCAAAATACAGGTGTGTGTAACTTGCGAGCCAAACAAGAAAACCTTAGGGATCGCTAACAATTGACACATACTCCAACTGTGCAATTTAAACCATATATCTATAAATGTTGCGCTCCTATTATCCAACTATATAAAGTGTGTGAAATATACTATTACATATACAAACTGACAAAAAAATTTTCATTATATCAATAAAGTGATCATAATAAAAAACAACAAAATAAATCCATTATCCAAAAAAAGTCCAAATTTGTGATAAAGTGATTAAAACATAATACAGTGACTTTCTGTGAATCCTTCAGTGAAAATAGATGTGCGCTTACCTCCTTCTAAGCCTATTATACAGGCTTAATAAACTTTTGTTTCACATATCCTGGAACCTACTAGAATTGCTGCAGTATATGATGGATGTTGGGTACTTCTTGCAAACACCTTTCCCCTTTAAACTCTGCAAGGATCTCTGCAAGGATTTCTCCCTCCTTCAGCTGCTTTGAATCACTAGCACAATCCTCCTTATACGTTCCTCAGTGTGAAAGGAGACAATAGGAACATAGTGCTTTATCCTTAAAACAGACTTTATTTTATTCCACAAATCTTAATCAATGCACTCACATTGTTAAAATCAAAAAACCGCTTTCAGTGATAAATGCCTGTATCAGCAGTTGGCATATGTACTTGCCGCTTGTTCTCTCTGAAACCGAGTGACTTCGTAGCCCCACCCCTACGTGTTACGCCATAGGACACATGGCTTCATCAGGGGTTATGATTGGGGGTCACTCGGTTTCAAAGAGAACAAGCGGCAAATACATATGCCAACAGCTGATACAGGCATTTATCACTGAAAGCGGTTTTTTGATTTTAACAATGTGAGTGCATTGATTAAGATTTGTGGAATAAAATAAAGTCTGTTTTAAGGATAAAGCACTATGGTGTCCGCTTATGACACACAGAATAGCTGAGATTCAGAGGATCACAGCTATTCTTGGGTCATTCACAGTTTATGACACCCAGGAGAATATGTTCAGCCCTTCTCTGGAGATCTGTGTTCTCCCTCCAGATTCTCCAGCCCAGAGCTGGAGAATTGGAGGGACCGCAAACTAAGCAGAGATAATTTACCTCTGCTTAGTAAACTGATTTGTTACTGTAATCTCGCGAGATTATAGTAAAATCAGCCGTTTTCCAGCGTTTGTAGACCGTTCTCCCTTCGTTTGGAGAACTGATCTACATATGCTTCATAAACGGCATTCACAGGAGAACTGTGTTCTCCGAGAATGCCGGAGAACTGAGCAGCGATCTATTACTGCTGATTCATAAACAGACACCTATGTTCCTTTTGTCTCCTTTCACACTGAGGAACGTATAAGGAGGATTGTGCTAGTGATTCAAAGCAGCTGAAGGAGGGAGAAATCCTTGCAGGGATATACAGCGTTTAAAGGGAAAAGGTGTTTGCAAGAAGTACCCAACATCTATCATATACTGCAGCAATCCTAGTAGGTTCCAGGATATGTGAACCAAAAGCTTATTAAGCCTGTATAATAGGCTTAGAAGGAGGTGAGCGTACATTTATTTTCACTGAAGGATTCACGGAAAGTCACTGTATTATGTTTTAATCACTTTATCACAAATTTGGACTTTTTTGGATAATGGATTTATTTTTTTGTTTTTTATTATGATCACTTTATTGATATATTTGAACATTTTTTGTCAGTTTGTATATATAATAGTATATTTCACACACTTTATATAGTTGGATAATAGGAGCGCAACATTTATAGATATATGGTTTAAATTGCACAGTTGGAGTATTTGTCAATTGTTAGTGATCTCTAAGGTTTTTTTGTTTGGCTTGCAAGTTGCACACACCTGTATTTTGTAATTGCTCCCAAACTCACCAACTTGCTGAAGGAGGGAGAAATCCGTGCAGGGATATACAGAGTTTAAAGGGGAAAGGTGTTTGCAAGAAGTTCCCAACATCCATCATATACTGCAGCAATTCTAGTAGGTTCCAGGATATGTGAACCAAAAGCTTATTAACCACTTCCCGACCGGCCCTTGCATATAAACGGCCGGACGGTGGCAGTGCAGGGTCGGGTGGCCGTTTATAAACGGCCTCCCCGCACCCTGCTTGTGCGCGCTCCCTCGGAGCGCGCAGCACCGCGATCCGGTGCCCACTGTGTCCTCCGGACACAGTGAAACACCGATCGTTGGATGGGACCTCTGTACGAGGTCCCGATCATGTGATCACTGATTGGCCAATCAGTGATCACATGCAAAGTAGTAAGCAATATGTCACTTGTGACATCATTGCTTACTACGTGTGAAATCTGTGAATGATCACAGAGGTCACATGGTACAGGGCTATTCACAACAGCCTTGTACCATGTGACAAGCTGTGACCAATCGCAGCTCACTCAGTACTTCTCAATGAGTGCAAGAATGGAGACAGAGAGAAAGAGAAATGATTGCTTTTACATCCTATATGGGTGTAAAAGCAATCAGTGTAAAAAAAAATCTTCATCACCCCCCACAAGTAGTACAGTGTCACCATGGTGACAGTATGTAAAAAAAAATTAAAAATAATATAAAGAAATAAAATAAAAATGTAAAAAAAAATGTTTAAAAATTATAATTTTTGGTTATAAACTAAATTGGATTTTTTTTTTTACTAAAAAGATAACGGAATCAATTTTGGCCGAGATTTATGATGAAATATTATTTATTTGCAAAATTTTATAAAAAGAACACTTTTTTTCAAAATTTTTGGACATTTCCATTTACACAGCAAAAAAAAAAAAAATCCCAGCGGTGAATAAATACCACCAAAATAAAGCTTTATCTGCCTCAAAAAAATGGTAAAGAATTCATTTGGGTACAGTGTTGCATGACCGCGCAATTGTCATTCAAAGTGTGATAGCGCTGAAAGCTGAAAATTGCCCTGGTCAGGAAGGGGGTAAAAGTGTCCGGACTGGAAGTGGTTAAGCCTGTATAATAGGCTTAGAAGGAGGTGAGCGCACATTTAATTTCACTGAAGGATTCACAGAAAGTCACTGTATTATGTTTTAATCACTTTATCACAAATGTGGACTTTTTTGGATAAACGGATTTATTATTGTTTTTTATTATGATCACTTTATTGATAAATTGAAAATTTTTTGTCAGTTTGCATATATAATAGTATATTTCACACACTTTATATAGTTGGATAATAGGACCACAACATTTATAGATATGAATTAAACTCAGTGCCTTATCTGTGTGAAATTAGCCACAGAACCTGTGTCATTAATATGTGTTTGGCTTTGAAGGGATGAGGTGGCAACCCTACATGCATTGTGGGCGCTCGCTGCATTGCACAGCACATTGCTTTTTTTGCTTTTTTAAACTTTATTGCAAAGCTAAAACACCAAATGGAATGCTAACACCACATCTCTCCTGCCTCCATTGTGTATTACAGCCTATTCCCTGCACAATGCAGTTTTCCCACAACCAAGATGGCTACCGCAGCCGGACGGTGGCAAGACGTGAAGCCTCCTTCCGGCCAGCGGCATGGCGTCACTTGGCGCTGCTCGCACGGTCCCCGCCCACCGCTGAAGAATTCAGCTCAGGAACTGGGGAGGTGAGAAGGGCGGAGTCACGTGATCTGGGCTGTCTAACCGTGGGATGTCAGAGGGCGAGAGACTATTGGAAAAAAGGGGGCGTGGTTACTCTGCTCCCCTTGCACTAGGTGCTCATCAGCGGTCCACCCTGTGATCAGTCACGTGATCCCTTGAAAGGTGAGCAATGGTGGGTGCATGGTGGGATGTGACAGGTGACAGCTTACTGAGTGATAGTCTACAATACTGCATGACAGCATTAATTAGTATATGATATTATACAATATTGCATGACATCATAGAATACTATATGCATTCCTGCATGGCATTCTGCAATATGCAATGACATCATAGTATACTGCATGACATCATATAATATTGTATGGCATCCTACAGTACTGGATTACATTCTACAATATGTCATGACAACATAGAATATTGCATGTCATCATAGAATACTATATGAATTTCTGCATGGCATTCTGCAATATGCAGTGACATCACAAAATACTGCATGACATCATGTAATATTGTATGGCATCCTACAGTACTGGATTACATTCTACAATATCTCATGACATCATAGAATACTATATGACTTTCTGCATGGCATTCTGCAATATGCAATGATATCATAGAATACTGCATGACATCATCTAATATTGTACAGCATCATACAGTACTGGATTACATTCTGCAATATGTCATGACATCATAAAATACTATATGACGTTATGCAATACTGCTTGCCATTATAAAATATTGTTTGGCATCATACAGTACTGGATTACATTCTACAATATATCATGATATCATAGAATATGTCATGACATCATGGAATACTATATGACATTATACATTACTGCTTGCCATTATAAAATATTGTATGGCATCATATATCATACATTACTGGATTACTTTCTACAATATGTCATGACATCATAGAATATGTCATGACATCATAGAATACTATATGACGTTATACAATACTGCTTGCCATTATAAAATATTGTATGGCATCATACAGTACTGGATTACTTTCTACAATATGTCATGACATCATAGAATACTGCATGGCATTATCTAATATTGTACACCATCATACAGTACTGGATTACATTCTGCAATATGTCATGACATCATAAAATACTATATGACGTTATACAATACTGCTTGCCATTATAAAATATTGTATGGCATCATACAGTACTGGATTACTTTCTACACTATGTCATGACATCATAGAATATGTCATGACATCATAGAATACTATATGACGTTATACAATACTGCTTGCCAATAAAAAATATTGTATAGCATCATACATCATACAGTACTGGATTACTTTCTACAATATGTCATGACATCATAGAATATGTCATGACATCATAGAATACTATATGACTTTCTGCATAGCAATATGCAGTGACATCATTGAATACTGCATGACATCATCTAATATTGTATGGCATCATACAATACTGGATTACATTCTACAATATGTCATGACATCATAGAATACTATATGAAATTATACAATACTGCAAGCTGTATAATGAATGAAGACATCATCACCCCACACTTACCCTGTATATGATGCCTAATCTTGTACACGGATGCACCCAGGATTGTTTCCCTGTCAGGTGACCATTGGTGGCCTTGCAGTGCATGCTGGGACTCGTAGTTCCCCAGCAGATGAATTGCTTCTGGTGGTATAATTCTGGTCCAGTGTGACCATACATAGGAAGATGAGGCTTTTGCAGAGTCTCCATCATACTGATCACAAACAGCGTGTATATTATATGACATTCACAATCAGTAATGCACATTTTTGGAATAATATCAGCTCAGGTCTCTGTGTACTGTGAGTGAAGGGTTCTGTGCTGATGACCCTCCCCCTGGGGGGGGTGACACCCTGCGTTCACAAATCAAAACATACGTGAATGCTGCCTAGTGTCCTTGGTTACTAGGATGCAGGCCTAATGTCCCAGGTTGCTAGGGAAGGAGGTGGACCATGCTGCCTAGCATCTTTGGTTGCTAGGTTGCAGGCCTTATGTCCCTGGTTGCTAAGGAAGGAGGTGAACCCTGCTACCTAGTGTTCTTGGCTATCAGTAGGCAGGCCTAATGTCCCAAGTTGCTAGGGGAGGAGGCAGACCATGCTGCCTAGCGTCCCTGGTAATAGGATGCAGGCCTAATGTCCCTGGTTTCTAGGGAAGGAAGTGGACTCTGCTGTCTAGTGTCCTTGGTTGCAAGGATGCAGGCCTAATGTCCCCGGTTGCTAAGAAAGGAAACGAACCCTGCTTCACAGCATTCTTGGTTACTAGGACACATGCCTAATGTCCCTGGTTGCTAGTGAAGGAGGCAGACCCTTGTCTAGCATTCTTGGTACTAGGATGCAGGCCTAATGTCAAGGGTTGCTAAGAAAGGAAGCGAACCCTGCTACCTAGCATCCTTGGCTACTAGGATGCAGGCTTAATGTCCTTGGTTGCTAGGGAAGAAGGCAGACCCTGCTGTCTAGCATTCTTGGTACTAGAATGCAGGCCTAATATCCAGGGTTGCTAAGGAAGGAAGCGAACCCTGCTACCTAGCATCCTTGGCTACTAGGATGCAGGCTTAATGTCCCTGGTTGCTAGGGAAGGAGGCAGACCCTGCTGCCTAGCATTCTTGGTATTAGAATGTAAGCCTAATATCCCGGGTTTCTAAGGAAGGAAGCGAACCCTGCTACTTAGCATCCTCGGTTACTAGGGTACAGGCCTAATGTCCCTGGTTGCTAGGGAAGGAGGCAGACCCTGCTGCCTCTTGGTACTAGGATGTAGGACTAATGTCCTGGTTGCTAGCGGAGCAGGCAGAACCTGATGCCTCTTGGTACTAGGATGCAGGACTAATGTCCCGGGTTGCTAAGAAGGATTTCAACTTCAACCCTGCTACCTAGCATCCTTGGTTACTAGGATGCAGCCCTAATGTCTCTGGTTGCTAGGGAAGGAGGCAGACCCTGATGACTCTTAGTACTAGGATGGAGAACTAATGTCCTTGGTTGCTAGGGGAGCAGGCAGACCCTGATGCCTCTTGGTACTAGGATGTAGGACTAATGTCCCTGGTTGCTAGGGGAGCAGGCAGACCCTGATGCCTCTTAGTACTAGGGTGCAGGACTAATGTCCCAGGTTGCTAAGAAGGAAGTCAACCTCAACCCTGCTACCTAGCATCCTTGGTTACTAGGATGCAGGCCTAATATCCTTGGTTGCTAGGGAAGGAGGCAGACCCTGATGCCTCTTGGTACTAGAATGCAGGACTAATGTCCTGGGTTGCTAGGGGAGCAGGCAGACCCTGATGTCTCTTGGTAGTAGGATGCAGAACTAATGTCCCGGGTTGCTAAGAAGGAGGTCAACCTCAACTCTGCTACCTAGCATCCTTGGTTACTAGGATGCAGGCCTAATGTCCCTGGTTGCTAGGGAAGGAGGTAGACCCTGATGCCTCTTGGTACTAGGATGCAGGACTAATGTCCCTGGTTGCTAGGGGAGCAGGCAGACCCTGATGCCTCTTGGTACTAGGATGCAGGACTAATGTCCCTGGTTGCTAGGGGAGCAGGCAGACCCTGATGCCTCTTGGTATTAGGATGCAGAACTAATGTCCCGGGTTGCTAAGAAGGAGGTCAACCTCAACCCTGATACCTAGCATCCTTGGTTACTAGGATGCAGGCCTAATGTCCCTGGTTGCTAGTGAAGAAGGCAGACCCTGATGCCTCTTAGTACTAGGATGCAGGACTAATGTCCCTGGTTGCTAGCAAAGCAGGCAGACCCTGATGCCTCTTGGTACTAGGATGCAGGATTAATGTCCCTGGTTGCTAGGGAAGAAGGCGGATCCTGATGCCTAGCTTCATTGGTACTAGGATGATGGTCTAATGTCCCAGGTGTGTAAGGAAGGAGTTGAACTTTGCTACCTAGCATCCTTGGCTAGTAGGATGCAGGCCTAATGTCCCAGGTTGCTAGGGAAGGAGGAGGACCATACTTTCTAGCATCCCTGGTACAAGGATGCAGGCGTAATTACTTGGTTGCTAGGGAACAAGATGGACCCTACTGTCTAGCGTCCTTGGTATTAGGGTGCAGGCTTAATGCCTGGTCCCTGGTTGCTAAGAAAGGGAGCAGACCGTGCCGCCAGTGCAGTTGTCTGTGTACTGTGATTAAAGGGTTCTATGCTGGTTCTCCAACCCCCAGGGGTAGGTCTAGGACACCCTGCACTCACAGGAAGTGGGTTAAATATGGCCATTGACCAAGGGCTCTTTAAAAGAGAAGTATGGATTTTTTTTTTAATTTATACTTACCTAGGTGGACGCAGCATCAATTCAATGCTGCATCTGTCTCCTGTCGGCTCTAAGGCTGAGAACTGAGCGATCAGACACCACTGATTGCTCAGTTCTCCCTGCCGCTATGAGCAGAAAGCGGTGACTATCAGTCATTGCTGTCTGCTCTGCCCCTCCAGTGCCCACTGGAGCACTGGGTAAGTAGAAGGGGCCGGAGGGGTTGGCTCCGGCTCTTGGTGGATCACTGAGAGGCAGAGGTGCTGATTCAGGCTTCTGGGTGAATCCCAACCATATAGTTGCGATCTTTTCTCAATTTGGAGCTGCTAAGTGACATCAGCTGACAGTGGTTTTTAGCTTTAGCCAACTGTTGGCTAAAACTGGGTCACAGGAGTGAAGAATGATCTGCACTCCTGTGATCCACAGGAGAAATATAGCCAAACAAGCTTTGGCTGTACTTCTCCTTTAATACCCCATGCATCAAAATGCAAGTAAATGCTGCCTAGTGTCCTTGCTTGCTGGGATGCAGGCCTAATGTTCCTGCTTGCTGGGATGCAGGCCTAATGTTCCTGCTTGCTGGGATGCAGGCCTAATGTTCCTGCTTGCTGGGATGCAGACCTAATGTTCCTGCTTGCTGGGATGCAGGCCTAATGTTCCTGCTTGCTGGGATGCAGGCCTAATGTTCCTGGTTGCTAGGGATGCAGGCCTAGCATCCTTGGTTGCTAGGACGCAGGGGGGTAGCGGTGCATGCACAGAATAATCTTGGTTGGTCATTCTGTGCCCATGCTGTCTCAGCATGAATGACCCATGTAAAGATCAATAGTGTATGAGCAGCTGCTCAGTTGCCGCTGATTACACGTTGGCCAATGAGATCAGCTATGCTGTACACATGTAAATGTTGCACAAGCCTTATGTGTACTGAGAAGATTTTATGGAGGATGTACTGCCAAGGGAAATATGTCCATCTGAATGAGCCCCTAAAAACTAGTGGCATATTTGTATCAAGGCCAAAGTGATACCTCTAAGGAAATAAAGGCCCGCCCATTAATAAATAACAGTGGGAGAGTCCATTCATGTGACCTGCATTTTATGAATGGGCTGCAAAATGCAGGCTGCAGGATTGGTTAACACTGCAGAGTATAACTGAGTGATATCTGCTTTACAGTATAAATTGGCTCCTTAGTTACTAACCTGAAACAAATACATATCCAGGGATCTGACTTCACTGGCTGCATGCTTGTTTCAGGTCATTGACTCAAAGTATTGACACCAGCTGACAACAAGGGCCCATTCATACTATCCCATTGCTGTAATGTGCAGCCATACAATCATTTTGAACGGCACCTCTTGGCATTTTGCCAATGGATGTGTTTTGCTAGGAAACTCAACATGTAGTAGCCTACTAACATGCGTTGTTTTTCAATGCAATGTTGAATAAACCACATGCACCACTTTTAGTCCCTGTGTAACATGAGTTGGTGCGATGCTGTATCCGTTACAGATATTTTATACATACAGTTTACTGCACGGTCTGTAATACAGAACTCAGGCTGGGGGAAGGAGAAGCAGCACAAGGAGCCAATCGGGTGTGTTGCAGTACAAGGCATGTGTCCCTCATGATAGGATTATAGATCAGAGTGACAAAGAGACGAGTCCATCAGTATGCTGCTTCTTCCTTCACTGTCCAGTAACAGGGTTGGGAGTGAAAGTGAAACTGCAGCAGAAAAAGATCGGGTCCAGACACTTCCAGGAGTGTCAATCTCCTGTGCCCACCTCTTACAGTACTGAGAGTAATGGATTCCCGCCAGGTCTTCCAGGATTCCTCACAGGATCCCTATGGAAATTCCTGGATTCGTAGGACCTCTGCTGCCTCCAGAGTTCTTAGTAACAACGCTGAGTATGTCCTCTACCCAGAAGTGTATTTAAAGTGGAACTAAATTGTATCTGAGCTCCACAAACCAAAAATACTATTTAATTCATTGTTAATATTCAAAGCAAACTCGCCCATCCATCCATGTCTCCATGGTTTATTTTGCTGAGATTTCATTTTGAAAAACACCACCTAGTATTTCTGGGAGTGGCTATCTTGAGTAAGGGCAGATGATTCGTACAGCATTTACTTCCTGGAATCCATCTGCTGTTAGCTCAGGCAATAACTGAGCTGAGAACCCTCCTTTCTCTGCTGAAGACTCCTGGGATGTAAGACATAATTTCCGTACACATGGAAGCCAGGAAGTAACTGAAGATATGTAAAAAAGTTTAAAACAAATAAATATGATATACTTTCCTATTTCCTAATGCTAGTTGCATAAGGATTAAAAATAGTCAATGGTGATTGAGGGAGTGAAGTTCCACTTTGAGCAACAACCCTTGAAGTGCTTGTGCTGTATCTTATCACCGGCTACCTGAGGGCAAATGCGCTATAATCCTTACCTGCCAGATGCTGAGCTGGATTGACTTTCCTGTTTGCTTGCCAGTTGTCAGACCTGACTGTTGTACTCTCACTTGCTGCCAGCCTAAACCTCTGCTCTCACCTGAATACTCTCCTGCCAGCCGCCTGCCACAATCATTGCCTGTACCTGACTACTCTCTTCTGTAAGGCCTGCCATGACCTCTAACTTGACCTGACTACTCTCTTCTGTAAGCCCTGCCATGGCCTCTAACTGGACCTGACTACTCTCTTCTATAAGGCCTGCCATGACCTCTAACTGGACCTGACTACTCTCTTCTGTAAGCCCTGCCATGGCCTCTAACTGGACCTGACTACTCTCTTCTGTAAGGCCTGCCATGACCTCTAACTGGACCTGACTACTCTCTTCTGTAAACCCTGCCATGGCCTCTAACTGGACCAGACTACTCTCTTCTGTAAGGCCTGCCATGACCTCTAACTGGACGTGACTACTCTTTTCTGTAAGGTCTGCCATGGCCTCTAACTGGACCTGACTACTCTCTTCTGTAAGGCCTGCCATGACCTCTAACTGGATCGGACTACTCTCTTCTGTAAGGCCTGCCATGACCTCTAACTGGACCTGACTACTCTCTTCTGTAAGGCCTGCCATGGCCTCTAACTGGACCTGACTACTCTCTTCTGTAAGGCCTGCCATGACCTCTAATTGGACCTGACTACTCTCTTCTGTAAGGCCTGCCATGGCCTCTAAATGGACCTGACTACTTTCTTCTGTAAGGCCTGCCATGACCTCTAACTGGACCTGACTACTCTTTTCTGTAAGGTCTGCCATGGCCTCTAACTGGACCTGACTACTCTTTTCTGTAAGGTCTGCCATGGCCTCTAACTGGACCTGACTACTCTCTTCTGTAAGGTCTGCCATGGCCTCTAACTGGACCTGACTACTCTCTTCTGTAAGGCCTGCCATGACCTCTAACTGGACCTGACTACTCTCTTCTGTAAGGCCTGCCATGACCTCTAACTGGACCTGACTACTCTTTTCTGTAAGGCCTGCCATGACCTCTAACTGGACCTGACTACTCTGTTGTCTGCCACCTGCCACAATCTTTGCTTGTACATAACTAGTCTCTTCTGTGAAGCTTGCCATGAATTCTGCATGGACCTGACTACACTCATGCCTGTTGCCTGCTAAAACCTCTGCCTGGACCTGAAGGCTTTTATTATCCACTTGAAAGGAATTAAAACCATTGTTCATAGTCATATGCCCAATGTAAACAAAGGAATAAAATGGGTGGTATAGCCCAAATGTGTGAATGTGGTCAATAAAATTGGCTTACTGCTGAAGAAACAGGTACATCTGGACCAGGGTGGAGAACGCCGTGGAGAGGAATCCTGTGGGCTGCTCTGCTGGAAGATAGGTGGCCAACTGTGAGAAGGTACCACTCACAGAACAGGATGCTGACTCCTAATGATGATGTCCCCGGAACTCGCACGCCGGAAGTGATGTCAATGAAACGCAGAAACTGGCAGATGGATACTGATGAATGGACAGAGAAGCCAGAGAGCCTGGGGCGGACCACAACAAGGCTTGGTTGCTAGAACGACGCGTTTCTCACAGATACGTGCTTTGTCAGAGTCATTAAGCAACCAGGGAGGACTGAGGTTATAAAGGAGACAATGGGGCGGTACTATGGCAAGGCAAAGTAGCATTTAAAGGGACCTACCCTCATTATGAATCAAGCCCATTTGTAGGCAAATTTTATAAACCTTCACCAACATAATATAAATAAGTATCCGACTATAAATAGAATATTTTTTATCACAACAAAAAAATAAACAACAAGATATTTAAAAATGAATTGGTGTGTCATCATTTCAGAAGTAACATTTGCATATAATTCTGTAAACAAACTGGTCAAAGACATAAGAATGATTGATTATACCCAATTAGAGAATTCTATATATTAACAAGTTATACATACACTGAAACATATACAATGACTTATATTATGCAGTGTCCTTCAGGGTCCTCATTCAACCCATCTGTTGTCATGGTGTATAATTTAAATATCCAAAAGGTTTCCCTTCTAATAGAAGGGAAAATCTTTCATTGACAGTTAAAGCTCTATCGTCAATACATTCTATCACTAATACTTCCATTTTTCTTGAAATCTTTCTTATGGTATTAGAGAAAATGACGAGCAACACTATGGAAGGTGACGACCAAGATAGTGTTCCTCGTCATTTTCTCTAATTCCATAATGAGTCGGGGATGCAGGCCGACCTGTTTACATAGCATACGTTTAGTGTGACCAACATATAACAGTTTACAAGGACAATGGAGGACATAAATGACATATTTCAAGGAATAAGTAATAAGTTGTTTGATAAATTAATTTCCTTTGATGTCTGAAAATCTAGAACATCCATGGGGAATGGATTGGCATGTTAGACATCCCCTCTTCCAGCATTGAAAAATGCCTGTTCTATTACTGAAAAATGATCGGATATCTGAGGATAAGCGTCGTTCTTTGGAAGATGTTACTTTACTTGGAGCAAGAATCTTCTTTAACCACTTGCCCTCCTGAGGATTTACCCCCCTTCCTGACCAGGCCATTTTTTGCATTACGGTGCTGCGTTATTTTAACTGATGATTACGCGGTCATGCAACACTGCACCCAAATGAAATTTACATCCTTTTTTTTCCCACGAATTGAGTTTTCTTTCGGTGTTATTTGACTGGCTGTGCGGGTTTTATTTTTTGTGCTATGCAAAAAAAAATCCGACAATTTTGAGGAAAAGAATACAATTTTTGACTTTTTGCTATTAACCAATTCAATATCGGGCAATTTTACACCTTCTTGCCCAGGCCAGTTTTCAGGTTTCAGTGCTCTCACACTTTGAATGACAATTGCGCGGTCATACAACATTGTACCCAAACTAAAATTTTATCATTTTCTTCACACAACTAGAGCTTTCTTTTGGTGGTATTTAGTCACCGCTGGGGTTTTTATTTTTTGCTAAATTAACAAAAAAAGACCAAACATTTTGAAAAAAAAAAAGTTTTTCTTTGTTTCTGTTATAAAAGTTTGCAAATAAATAATTGTTCTTCATAAATTTAGGCCGAGATGTATTCTGCTACATGTCTTTGGTGAAAATAACCCAAATTAGGATGTATTTTTTAGTTTGTAGGAAAGTTATAGAGTTCACAAACTATGGGATATATCTGAATATTGATCAATCCTGAAGTACTGACAGCCAATCTAATTTCTTGAGGTCCCAGAATGTCAGAACAGTACAGATATCCCCCAAATGACCCCTTTTTGCAGAGTAGACAGTCCGACGTACTTCATAAGAGGAATGGCGAGTTTTTTGAAGTTGTATTTTTTTTGTCATAATTTTTCGGAAAATGAAAAAAATAAAACAATTAGTTTCACTATTTTTTTTTTACATATTGTCACCAGTGCAATACAGCGTCATCATATATTTGACATGGTGGTGATCAGGGACACTGACTGGTGACAGTATGAAAAAAAAAAAATATATATATATTTTTTTTTTATTAAATTTGTTTTCTTTTTTTTTAGATTTTTTTTTCATATTTCACTATGACCAAAGTAGTACAATGTTACCATAGTAACATTGTACTACTTTGGGGAAGTGCTCAGTATTACTTTGCTATAAGCAAGCAGTTACCTGAATGACATCGATTCTTTTTTTTTTTTGTGCTTAGCTGTGATTTGGCCACAGCTAATCACATGACATGTGCATGTGATTAGCTGTGACCATTCACAGCTAGGCAGTAGTATACGATGGATGGCATGAATGATGCCATCCATTGTATACAACTGTCACGTGACCTGCTGTGATTGGTCACAGCAGGTCACATGATACCGGCAACGGGGGCTGATACTCAGATCTGTCATCGGCCGTGTCCGAGGTACACGGCCGGTGACAGATCTGCAGGAGCGCAATCTGTGCATGTGCGGGAGGACGCCATATGGCGTCCACCCGGAACGCTGATGACATTTGCCGCCCGCCATTCGGCCATAGGGTGGGCGGCAAATGGTTAAACATGTCCAGCAAAAAAATTTAAAAAATCAAATTTCATCATAAATTTAAGCTAAAATGTATTCTGCGACATGTCTTTGCTAAAAAAAAATCCCAATACGTGTAAATGAATTGGTTTACGTGAACATTATAGCGTTTAAAAATGGCGGTATATATACTGGGATTTTTAAAAAATAATTTTACTAGTAATGACGGCGATCAGTGACTTAAAGCGGGATTGCGGAGGACATTCTGACACTGGGGAGAACTGACTTGGTGTCACTGACATCCCCAGTGACACCAATACAGTGATCAGTGCTAAAAAAAAGCACTGACACTGTACTAATGGCACTGGGCAGGAAGGGGTTAACATGAGGGGCAATCAAAGGGTTAACTGTGTGCTGGGAGTGTTTTACTAGGGGGCGGCGTGTGTGTGTTTCACTGTAATGCACAGCACAGCCATCCAGTGCAGTGTGCCCAAGCTGACAGGGAGGAGGACTGTTAGTAAACAAAACAGTTCTCCTCCTTGTCGGTGATTTCGGAAATCACCGGGCGCCGGCAAGTAATTACCGGCCAGGTCACGGTGATTGACAGCTGTGCCAGTGAATGGCGGCACGGGTAGGGCATGCGCCTCCCTATGCAAAATCACATATATATACATGATTTTGCACACTCCTGCCTCCCTGTAGCAGTATTTCTGTTATAAGGCGGTGGGGATGCGGTTAAAATATGAGCATGTGTAAAAGTAACTGTAGGATCTGCGTCTAGTTTAGGATCCAATTTTAAGATATTCCAATGTTTACGATTAATACCTCTGATGGCTCTAAATTTGTTGTTAAAGGTAGTGATGAACCTAACTGAATTAGAGTTGTTGGTGGAGGACCGGTTCTTTCTGGGGGAGATGGATAGATGTTTAGTACTGGCTTCAGAAACTAAACTCGCCGGGTAGCCCTTTTTCAATAAATTTTTTTGCCAACGTTTCACCCTGTTTAACCCCTTGACGCCGATTGCACACAAATATGCGGCCTCTTGGCATCTGGGCCTTGACGCCGAGCATCTGCATATTTGCTTGCAATTAGAAAATACATATGTGCTGAGAGCGTGCGCCCTGCGCACTTCCAGCACATCTGTCCGTGACTCCCGAAAAGCTTCCCTTTCGATCGGGACCTTTTCCGATCATGTGACCGCCATGACGGCAAATCACGGCGGTCACATGACCCTAAAACCCCGCCTCGCCTCCCAGCCTCTGGAACTCTTATCGGAGGTGCTGGCGCGAAGAGGTTAAGATAATCTTCAGTCCTCGAGCAATTGCTTCTTAAACGGAGAAACTGGCCACTTGGAATGTTGTCCCGCCAAGCCGGATGGTGACAGCTAGTGCCCCTCATCATTTTCTCCAATACCATAACAAAGATTTCAAGAAAATGGAAGTTTTAGCGATAGAATGTATTGACGATAGAGCTTTAACTGTCAATGAAAGATTTGCCCTTCTATATAGATTGGATATTTAAAGTAGGCACCATGACAGCAGATGGGTTGAACGAGGACCCTGAAGGACACTGCATAATATAAGCTATTGGATATGTTTCAGTGTATGTACAACTTGTTAATATATAGAATTCTCTAATTGGGTATAATCAATCATTCTTATGTCTCTGAACAGTTTGTTTACAGAATTATATGCATATTTTATTTTTGAAATAATGACATTCCAATTAGTTTTTAATATCTTGTTGTTTACTTAGAAATATTTTATTAATAGTCGGATACTTATTTATAGTATGTTGTTGAAGGTTTATAAAATTTGCTTACAAATGGGCTTGATTCATATTGAGGGTAGGTCCTTTTAACTACTAATTTGCCTTACCATAGTATTGCCCCATTGTCTCCTTTATAACCTCAGTCCTCCCTGGTTACTTAATGACTTTGATAAAGCACGTATCTGTGAGAAACGCGTCATCCTAGCAACCAAGCCTTGTTGTGGTCCACCCCGGACACTCTGGCTTCTCTGCCCATCCATCAGTGTCCATCTGCCGGTTTCTGTGCTTCACTGACGTCACTTCCGGTGTGCGATCCCCGAGGACATCAGAGTCAGCATCCTGTTCTGTGAGTGGTACCTTCTCACAGTTGGCGACCTATCTTCCAGCAGAGCAGCCCACAGTATTCCTCTCCACGGCGTTCTCCACCCTGGTCCAGATGTACCTGTTTCTTCAGCAGTAAGCCAATTTTATTGACCACATTCACACGTTTGGGCTGTACCACCCATTTTTTCCATCGTTTACATTGGACATTTGAGTATGAACAATGGTTTAACTCCTTTCAAGTAGATAATAAAATCCTTCTTTTTTACTCTGGATAATATTGTCATCATCCTTGCTAATTTTTAATACTTTACTGGTCACTATTAATTTGGCTCTATACCAGTAGCGCTCAGTATCAGCTACTGTTCTATTCACATATGTCTCATGGTTTACTGAACAGCGGTGGTTATAGCCTTCACAAGCTGCAAGACTTCATTTGTGGTTACCAGCATGCAAGAAGTTTGTCAGTTTCTTTTACTGGACCTGAATACTCTCTTGTCTGCGTTCTGCCATAACCTTTTCCTGAACCTGACTACTCTCTTGCTGCCGGCCATGAGCTCTGCCTGGACCTGACTATTCTTTTGTCTGCCATCTGCCAAAACCTCTGTCCGGACATGATCACTCTGTTGCCTGCCTCAACCTCTGTGTGGACCTGACTACCCTTATTGGCTGCCTACCATGACCTCTGTGTAGTTTAACTGTTTTCTTGCTTGTTGCCTGCTATGACGTCTGCCTGGACCTGACAGCTCTCATTTGCCGCCTGCCATGACCTCCTACCCGTACCTGACTACTCTCGTTTGCTGCCTGACATGACTTCTGCCTAAACCTGATTACTCTGTTGCCTGCCTCAATCTCTGTCTGGACCTGACTACTCTTATTGGCTGCTTACCATGACCTCTGCGTAGATCTAACTGCTTCCTTGCTTGTTGTCTGCCTCTGTCTGGACCTGACTGGTCTCATTTGCCACCTGCCATGACCTCCTGCCCAGACCTGACAACTCTTTTGCTTGCTTGACTTGGCTACTGTCTTGTCTGCTGCCTGCCATGACCTTTGCTGGACCTGACCACTCTCTGCCATAACCTCTGCCTAGATCTGGCTACTTTCTTGCTTGTTGCCTGCCCTGACCTTTGCCTGGACCTGACTACTCGCTTGTCTGATGCCTGAGACAACCTCTACCTGGACCTGACCTTACTACTTTCTTATCTGATACCTGCCACGTCCTTGTCTGACACCTACCACAACCTCTGCTTGGACCTGACTACTCTCTTTTCTGCTGCCGACCACAACGTCTGCCTTGACTTGACTACTAACTTGCCTGATAGTGACCTCTGCCTGGACTTGACTACTGTCTGTCTGCTGCCTGCCATGACCTCTGCCTTGACCCGACTACTCTCTTGTCTACCACCTCTATTCCAGCAACCCTTTGATGGAGCGATTCTAGGGGCCATGACCTGCTGCTATTTTGCATAAAAGAAAACCAGGCATGGGCTTCCGGCCCATCTCCACCATCAGGAGCTCTGGTAAAGCCAACTGGTCATGAGATTCCATGCCTTGGATGGAGCACCATAACACCCCACAGCTCCCACTGGTATCTCCCTCTTGACCTCCACCAATTACAGAATACAGCAGTGACTGAATGGCACTGCAACGCAGCAATATATGTAACAATTCACAGTGGCATCTCAATGCACCTTGCCAATGAATGTATGGCGCATGCATGAATATTGGTGCATTGGGTAGCTTATTCCAATTAATGGACTGCCCTAATGAACTAGCATGCGTTTAACCATGTACAGGAGACCAAGCTGGCGTAAAGTGGCCTTTATAGATCCAGGCCTGTAGTACATAGTTTTCCCTGCACAGACTGCAACATAGTTTTCCGGCAAAGTGCCTAGACTATTGTAATGTTATGAGTTGGTGCATTTTTTTGCTTTTCCGTAAAACATCAAATTAAAAATATCCCCCTAAATGCAACAAGCTTGCGTTTATAGCGGCTCTTAAATATCCATACAATTCCCAATAGAGGCTCTTTATATAAGCAGAATGCTGATTTCATGCAGTTCTGCTGGCGATTGTATAAAAGATTTATGCGGATACTTACACGCCTTATGTCCTCACATCAAACAGGTTCTCGGAAGCCGCGGCACCGGGCCGCCAGCACTAGGAGTGAAGTCTAATTACAGCGAATGGGAAACGGTGAGGAATTTTTGCTGCTACATTAACATTCTCGTGGAAATTTTCACAGCTGTCTGCCGCTTGTCAATATCCAGATCACACAGCCTCCACTAAGCAAATGTTATTTTACTAAATGGGAGGCGGCATCATTACCGGCTCGCTTCCTGCTCGCACAAACAACTTCTATAATTGGAACGTACGTGATGGAAAAAAAAAATGTTATGGAAAATAAAATGATCCGTACCTTTTTCGGCAGTGCTGCAGAGCGGGGATTAGGAGGAAAGTCGAGGAGAGGATGATTGTTCAGTAGTTGTAATGGCCATCGTAATGTCAATTGTTTCTAGCAGTACAGCTGGTGTTCGCTTTTACAGAGTTCTCTGCTTTGCACAGAAAATGAGACGCACTATTTCTGATCCCGTAGTTAGTTTTCAAGGGGTCTCAAATGGAGAGAAAAAACAAAAAACAGATGAAGGTGTAGTCCAAGTGATAATAAATACGTAAAAGTGTTATACTTATATCTACATTATTTAACATGTATGCTAGGATCACTTTAGCATCCCCCCAGTACAGGGAATCATTCTAAGCAATGTTAGGCCACTGTTGACCATCTTTGAACTTGTGTTGATGGTATCAGTTTGAGATACTTCTGAGATCATTCAGAATTCCATGACAGGTGAGTTTGACCTGCAGTTAACTTCCCTATGTCCTGTTTCAAGCAGATTTTACATTTCCTTATATTTTAATGCCAAACCCATTTAATGCAAATAGAAGCTTATGGACACCTCTACCCCTCACCTCACCCCTTCAGTCTCCACTCGCATTACTAACCCACTAAGTGACATATCGGCATGGATGTCACTCCACTTCCTCAAACTCAATCTTTCCAAAACTGAGCTCATACTATTCCCTCCAGCCCGTGCCCCCTCCTCTGGCTTCTCCATCAAGATCAATAACACAATCATCAGTCCCTCCCCTCATGCCAGGGTGCTAGGTGTAATCCTAGACTCCCATCTGTCCTTTCAGTCCCAATTCCAATCACTGTCCAAATCTTGTAGACTTCACATCCGCAACATCTCCAAGATACGCCCGTTCCTAACCTCGGAAACCACTAAGCAGCGTATTCACTTCCTTGTTATATCTCGCCTTGACTATTGTAACTCCCTCCTCATTGGCCTACCTCATCGCAGGCTATCCCCTCTTCAGTCTATCATGAATGCTGCTGCCAGACTCATCGACCTTACTAACCGTTCTGTATCAGCCACCCCTCTCTGCCAATCCCTCCACTGGCTTCCCATTGCCCAACGGATAAAATTCAAAACATTAACAATAACGTATAAAGCCATTTATAACTCTGCCCCAAATTACATCACCGCTCTTGTCTCTAAATATCACCCAAACTGTACTCTCCGCTCCTCACAAGACCTCCTACTCTCTAGCTCCCTTGTCTCCTCCTCCCATGCTCATCTCCAGGACTTCTCCAGAGCTTCCCCCGTCCTCTGGAACTCTCTGCCCCAATTTATCAGACTATCGCCTACTCTGCTCACTTTTAGGTGATCTCTTCAGGGAAGCCTATCCGGCCCTCAGCTAATACTGGAATCTTCTACTCTTCCTATCAGTCCATCCCCCACAGTTACTACCTTTTGTACCACTAGCCCCTCCCTCCTAGATTGTAAGCTCCAAGGAGCAGGGCCCTCAAATCCCTCTTGTATTGAACTGTATTGTTACTGTATTGTCTCCCGTTATATTGTAAAGCTCTGAGCAAACTGTTGGCGCTATATAAATCCTGTAAAATAATATAATAATAATAATGGACAGAGGCACTCTACAGACAGAAAATAGAAGGAGGTTAGAGCGAGCGCTGCGTTTGACTCAGCTGCACTCAACCTTCTTGCTTACCAGTTGTTCAGATAATGGATCAGATACAGGGAGGGCATTGTCGTTAAGGCTAGGTTCACACTATCGTATGTGGTTTCGGGAATTGCAGCAATTCCTGCACCCACAACCACTCACACCCAAAATGTGCTGCTCTTTAAAAACGCGCAGGGATGCCATTCACTCTTAATGGCACCCCCATGGACCTAAAACCGCAACGGGTTTCCAGGTGCAGGAACAGCAGGGTAATCGCATGGTGCAAAAGCACCATGTGATTTCCCGGCCACTGTGGTTTTTAAAATGTAAATGTAGGCACAACAGTCCACAAGCCTGAAAAAGTGTGAACCTAGCGTTAAGCAGATTTTCACCCCCCCCTCCATTTTTTTTAAACCCCTGCTTACATGGTGGTGTGTTCAGCACATTTAAACACTCACCCACCCAGTGGATTTATTTTATTTATTTCAGGTACTTATTAGCTCTGTCAATTTACGCAGCGCTTTATATATATATATATATATATATTGTACATTCACATCAGTCCCTAACCCTCAAGGGGCGTACAGTCTAAGGTGATCCTGCAATGTCCAACTGAGATCATCTTCTCTTTTGGCAGCTCTCTGTCCTGCGCCACCATGTCTTGCTGTGATGTCATCGATAGGTTGCCGACTCTTCCAAGTTTAGCTGGCGTGGCTCCTAATAACACGCTGATAGACCTGCCTCCTCCTCCTTGAATGAAAGGCTATGCCTACTGGGTTTTGTGATGTGTATTTCCCAGGGGGCAAAGGGAACACAGTGCAAGTCATACACCTAGGCAAATGACCTGCATACGGGAAGGGCGGGGTCGGACAATTTTGTAAAAACAAAAAAAGGACTCATAGATGTGCATTGTCTCAGAAAGAATAGTCAAGGACTGCAAGGCAAGGATTTTTCCCTCCCCTCTCTGTGTATGCTGATGTGCCGCATGACTCAGGAAAGAGCCCTGCAGTACCTCTGTGCACGGCTGGGCTCTCTAGGCATCTGCACACGAAGGGTTTCCCATGCATGTGAAAAGGCTACTACCAGGAAAGGCCTAAACCTTCCCTGTCTTTGCGCATGGTCGCTATATCACCTGCGCAAGAATATTTTATAGTATTGCCACCACAAGGTGGCACCGTGGTTACAAAAAGGGATGTTAGGTGCCACATCTCAAAATCAAGAGTCAGATATTTTAAGTATATGAAGTATGAACTTTTTAGGCACATACACTTTACACCGTTGTTATAATAAAATTATATATTTATTAACAAATACTTTAAAAACAATACTTAAAGAAAAAAGGAAGAAAAGGGTGGGACTCTCTAGGTACCAAACAACACCATTAAGATAAAAAGTACATTTTTTAGACAAGCTTACAAGTTATACTGAACATGTGTAATAGACCAGTTTGCACTGAATTATGACTACATAGATGTCAATTACGTGCCATCTGTTGAGAAATTTTCAGATGGATTTGAGACCTTGAAACCTCAACGCGTTTCGGCTCTTAACAGGCCTTCATCAGGAAGGAGAAAATGGTCTAAGAAAAAAAGTATGGTTAAACTCCACATGGAAACATAAACAAGCAGGCCATTCAAATAACATGGGCTACTTATACATACTCATAAAAGAGGAGTATATAAAAGAATACACGTAGAAAGATGCATGTCCTATATGGCAGACCCCAGTGGAATCGGGAAAGATGCAAGGAGGATAGACCCAGCCAGTTGGCACAGAGGATAGCAGCAACAAGCCTAAACACAGAAAATATAATAATAATACTGTGGCCACTAATAGGGAGCCCTATATTCAAAATACAACAACAACACCAAAAAGAACTATATTGGTTACCCACCAAGCTCAGAGTATGTCGATATTAACTTTCAAGAATCCTCTAAATGATCACAATGGATATACACCAATCCCAGTGCTTCATTCATCTAAACAGATCCCTAGGTAGGGTCCCATAGAGTAAAGTCTAAACAGGGAATACAGCCATTAACCAAGAGATCCCCAATGGGCTCATAAGTAGGAAAAATAAAATATGGTGGTGTTTCCATACCTACCAAAACAGGATGTCACCAGATGTGGCTTCAGGGGTTACATAAAAATGTCACACTAACTCCAAAGCAGTGGAAGTACTTCATACAACCGCCATACATCACCACATAAGGCCTCTAATCATTAACAGGGAGATTAAGGCATATACCTAGTAAAAAAGCATACTGCACAATATAGATTTACCTCACTAAGATATTGACTACCAAATATACAAAGACTCGAGCCCTTTGAACTTTCAATATGATCATCGGGAGCACCAGATGTGACGCTGTCTCCCCATTCACCATCTATGTGTTGTGGCTGCCATTGCGCCCCATGTTGAACCGGACGGGCAGAGAGAAGGGAATGGGCGGCTGTGTACGCTGACCCCTTTTCCCCAGATACCCAGTTGCCTCTATTATTCACAATTATAGGACTGGTCGTTGCTTGGCTGGATATCAACACCTGACGGATACTGGGGTCTTTTTATTGGAGGCAAGTTTGAAGGTATTCAGTGCTGTCCACTCTAAGGTTTTGTTGGGAACCATCAAGGTAATCCGAAAAGCTTTACATCCATAGGCCACAACTTTGGCAGGTAGTCTTTTGAAAGTTTAAAGGGCTCGAGTCTTTGTCTCCAACTGTAGGGGGTTCCACCTTTCACGAATATGCCCTACATGTTTCGTGACTGAAATTGCTTCCTCAGGGGATTGTAATGCATCTATAGAACAAGAAATATACAAATAATATCCAGGTATGTTCACATTGGTTACAGTTAACTGTATCCAAGTACATAGTCTTGTCTTTTCTTTTGGGGTGAACATAGGTTGTTACAACAGGGATCACAGCTACAGCACGTAAGACTAGCAGGATAATTCTGGTATTTTCTGCGGATACTACTAGGGGCTGTACTATGGATCTGCATTCAGTCTGCCCTCAGTCTGCCACAGCTCCCTGAGGACCCTCACCCCTTAGTGCTGCCATGTTTACCCTTTAGTTTCTTTATATGTACTTTGCAGCCACTCCTGAGGAAGTGGACTGGGATCCACAAAACGTGTCGAGAGTTCTTAGATGCAGTATGTCTGGACTGTACATTTTATTCAAGAATATTAGGGCTGAGTGACTAGTGCAATATTGGTTATATTGATATATTACATTCAACCCAATACTATTCTTAATTGGATTTTATTGTGATGAAATCAGTATACGTGGAATAAAATTGTAATCATGTGTACCATTTATGTTATTTGTAGGTGACGCACTTCATTTAAAGTCCCAGTAGTTATATACTTTAATCTATGAATTCTAATAAAGACCAATCACTGCTGTTCTCTCTCCTTGTGCAGGGTAATAGGTCTTGTCTCCGCCCCATCCTGTAGTTCTCTGTAGGCAACCTTCATTGGGTGGAGCCTGCTGGGCCCCTCCCACAGCTCTGCTCAGGCTATGTACAACCCAGTGATAATGTTGCAGCTCTTTTACAAGATAATAGGTGGTTTTGCAAATGCATTTGGTGCACACAAAGTGGGTTTATATTGTTTGTGGCTTTTGAAGAATATATTTAAAATAAATGTTTGTGCCCAGAGTTCAGCTTTAACTGAGAATGCACAGTAATTCCTTTCCATCCCGTTTTTGGGCAAGCGTTCAAAGCCCATTCTCTTCTGCTTGTCAGGCAGAACCCAAATCTGCATAAAACACAAATACATGTGTCACAACAGCGCGTACACCCACCAAGATTATACACCGCCAGCCAGTAACTACTGTACTAGAACCGAGCGCTGTCACTCACAGCGTGATGACTCCATTAAAGACCTGCAAATCAATACCCTTGTGTTTGAATATGGTCTTCATTAAGTTCAGGGTGAGACAGTAGTGTGCTGGAAAATGAATGGTTCTACTACTCTTTAAAATTCCCTTTAAAGTCGAGCTCAGCTGATCGGGGCAGCCTGACAAAGCAGTGATCATGGCTTTAATGATAATGAAGAAGAGGCTAATTGGCCGGAATTCCTCGTAGGACCAGATCTGTTTTGTAACTAATCACTTTATAAAATATTAACTGTTTTTTTTTCTTTTTTGGCTGTACAGTTCAATTTTTTACTGCCCAAGAAGGTCTCATTCATACTTGTGTGTTTTGGCGCATTGACAAGCGCTGCGTTCATCATACTCATTAAAGTGGCTCTAAATTCAAAAAGTGAAGATTTGTAATTTAATAGGCAGGGTCTTCAAACTACGGCCCGCTACAAGATTTTATCAGGCCCAAAGTTAGGGTCAGTGGTATATCCTCAGTGTGCACAGGTTGAGGAGTAATGTCAGCCGAGGCTGCCAGTGGCCTTTGCTTTAATTTCCCCCCACCTGCATCCAGACTCTGTAAGGGGGTACTATGATGGGGATCTTGGTGTAAAGGTGGGGCTCTGATGGAAACTCTGATGTAAGGGGAGACTCTGATGGGGACGCTGATGTAGGGGGGGCTCTGTTGGTGATGCTGATGTAAGGGGAGACTGATGGAGATGCTGATGTAAGGGGGGCTGTGATGAGTATTCTGATGCAAAGGGGACTGTGATAGAGAACCTGATATAAGGGGAGACTGTAATGAGATCTCTGATGTAAGGGGAGGACTCTGATTGGGGCCCGATGTAAAGGGTGCACTCTGATGGGGACCCTGATGTAAAGGGAGACTCTGGTGGAAACTCTGATGTAAAGGGGGCACTCGGATGGGGACTCTGATGTGAAGGGGCACTCGGATGGGGACCCTGATGTAAAAGGGGTGCTCTGACAGGGACCCTGATGTAAAGAGGGACTCTGATGGGGATGCTGATGTAAGGGGGACTCTGATGGGGACTCTTATTTAAAGCGGACTCCGATGGGGACCCTGATGTAAAGGGGGGACTCTGATGGGGAACCTAATGTAAAGGTAAATTCTGATGGGGACTCTGATTTAAAGTGTACTCTGATGGGGACCCTGTTGTAAAGGGAGGGCTCTGATGAGGACCCTGATGAAAAAGGAGGACCTTGATGTAAAAAGGGGACTGATGGAGATAGTGATGTAAGGGGACTATGATTTAAAGGGAGTACTCTGATGGGGACCCTGATGTAAGGGAAGACTCTAATCAGGATTTTTTTAATTGGGATGCTGATGTAAGGGGGACTCTAATGGGGATTCTGATGTAAAGGATGGATTCTGATGGGGATGCTGATATAAGGGGGATTCTAATGGGAACCCTGATGGGGATCTAATAAGGACAAAATGCCTCCCAGCTCCCACAGTGCCCACACCCTCCAAAAGTGTTCCACACTGTCCTCAAACCTCCCACCATGACCTTCACCTCCTAAAGCACTTTCCAGTCTGCCACAGTGCTCCTGCAAAGTCCCCAGCGTCCTTTACCAACATCCCCTACAGGACCACCAGGTCTGCTGAAAAGACCCCCTACCCCCTCCAGAACCCCCATCCCCCTACAGTGACACCAGAGCCTTCCAGCATTTCAATACATATTCTGCATTCCCATACACCTGCTTTGGCCATCTACGTAACTATTACCCTGGCAAAGCAATGAATATTGTAGATACAGTTGCAAGAAAAAGTATGTGAACCCCTTGGGATTACGTGGAGTTTTGCATGAATTGGGCATAAAATGTGCTCTGAACGTCATCTAAATCACAACAATAGAAGAACACAGTCTGCTGAACATAATACTACACAAACATTAGATGTTGCCATGGTTTAATTGCACATAACATGTAAACATTCACAGTGCAGGGAGGAAAAAGTATGTGAACCTTTGGACTTAATAACTGGTTGACCCTCCTTTGGCAGCAATAACCTCAACCAAACGTTTCCTGTAGTTGCAGATCAGACCTGCACAACGATCTGGAGTCATTTTGGACCACTCCTCTTCACCAAACTGTTTCAGTGTAGCAATATTCTTGGGATGTCTGGTGTGAATCGCTTTCTTAAGGTCATGCCACAGCATTTCAATCGGGTTGAGGTCAGGACTCTGACTGGGCCACTCCAGAAGGCGTATTCTGTGCTGTTGCAGCCATTGTTTTGTTGAATTACTTGTATGCTTTGGGTCATTGTCCAGTTGCATCACCCATCCTCTGCGGAGCTTCAGTTGGCGGACAGATGGTCGTACGTTTTCCTGCAAAATGTCTTGATAAACTCTGGAATTCATTTTCCCATCAATGACAACAATCCGTCCATGCCCTGAGGCAGCAAAGCAGCCCCAAACCATGATGCTCCCTCTGCCATGTTTTACAGTGGGGATGAGGTTTTGATGTGGTGTGCTGTGCCTTTTTTTCTCCACACATAGTGTTGTGTGTTCTTCCCAAACAACTCAATCTTGGTTTCATCTGTCCACAGTATATTTTGCCAGTAGTGCGGTGGAACATCCAGGTGCTGTTTTGCAAACTTCAAACGTGCTGCAATATTCTTTTTGGACAGCAATGGCTTCCTCCATGGTGTCCTCCCATGTACTCCATTCTTGTTTAATGTTTTCCTTATTGTAGATGTGTCAACAAAAATGTTATCATGTGCCAGAGATTTCTGTAGGTCTTTAGCTGACACTCTGGGATTCTTCTTTACGTCATGCAGCATTCTGCGCTGTGCTCTTGCAGTCATTTTTACAGGACGACCACGCCTAGGGAGAGTAGCAACAGTGCTAAACTTTCTCCATTTGTAGACAGTCTGTCTTACCGTGGACACATGAACATCAAGGCTTTTGGAGATACTTTTGTAACCCTTTCCAGCTTCATGCAAGTCAACAATTCTTGATCGTAGGTCTTCTGAGAGCTCTTTTCTGCGAGGCATGGTTCACATCAGACAGTGCTTCTTGAAACCAGTAAACACAAAACAGGTGTGTGTTTTTTAAGGGCAGGACAGCTGTCAGCAACACATCCAATATCATCACACTGATTGGAGTCAAGGTTGGCTCACTCCTGGCTCCAATTAGCTCTGGGAGAAGTCATTAAGCTAGGGCCTCACATACTTTTTCCTCCCTGCACTGTGAATGTTTACATGTTATGTGCAATTAAACCATGGTAACATCTAATGTTTGTGTAGTATTATGTTCAGCAGACTGTGTTCTTCTATTGTTGTGACTTAGATGACGTTCAGAGCACATTTTATGCCCAATTCATGCAAAACTCCACGTAATCCCAAGGGGTTCACATACTTTTTCTTGCAACTGTATGTAGTGCAAATTCTACAGTATTTGTAGATGCTGACTTCTAATATCTTTGGGGTTGAACTGAAGCTCCTTGTTCACATTGACACCCACTGCAGTACATTTTGAACACGGTGCGGGAAACTTGCATGGAACGCGGGTTTTCTTGCACTGCTTTCTGGTGTGAGCGGGCACCAAGAGTGAAGTTCCGCTTTAACCACTTCCCTACCGACCTGTTGTTATATGATGGCGGGATTTTCCTCATTCCAGGTGAGCGTCATATGAAGTCCTCCCAGAATGCACTTTGCGTGTGGCCAGGCTGCGGGCGCGATGTGTCACCGTCTATGTGCAGATGACAGATCGCTACACCAGCCCGCTGCTGGTACCAAGTAATCGCTGTGACCAATCACAGCAGATCACATGACAATTGTAAACAATGAATGCCTTTGATTCATTGTATACAATAGCGTTGCTAGCTGTGATTGGTCACAGTGATCACATGGTACAGACAGGGCTAATCACAACAAAACACTGATTGAATTGATTTCATTCGGTAAAAATGCTTGCTTATAGCAGTGAAATTCACTGCTATAATTAATCATAATATGTTAAAAAAAAAAAGAAAATCATAATCACTTCCCCAGAGTAGTACAATGGTAATACGATAACATTGTATTGCTCTGGTCACATTATTCAAAAAATGTAATTAAAAAAAATATTTTTGAAAAATTGAAAAAAAAATGATTACAATTTTTTTCCGTACTGTCACCAATCAGTGTCCCTGATCACCGCCACACCAGCAAACTTTTTTTTTTTAAATTAATTTTCCAAAAACTTATGACAAAAATTTACAGTGCCTCTTACTAAATACCTTGGACTGTCTACATTTCAAAAAGGGGTAATTTGAGGGTTTTTTGTACTGTCCTGGCCTGAGATCGGCCAGCAGTACATCAGGATTGATTATTTTCAGATATATCCCATAGTTTGTAGACTATAACTTTCCTACAGACTAAATAATAGACACTGATTTGGGTTATTTTCACCAAAGAAAAGTAGCAGAATACAGTTTAGCCTAAATTATTGAAGAAAGATTATTTATTTGCAAAATGTTATAACAGGAACTAAAAAAAAAAAAAAAAATTTCCAAACTTTTCAATTTATTTTTGTTTATTTATGAAAAAAAAACCTAGTGGTGATTAAATATCACCAAAAATTTGTGTGAAAAAAATGATAAAAATGTAATTTGGGTACAATGTTGTATGACTGCGCAATTGTCATTCACAGTGTGACAGCACTGAAAGCTGAAATTTGGCCTGGGCAGGAAGGGGGTGAAAGTGCCCTGTATGGAAGCCATTAAGCTGGATTTAGACCTAGTGGTACCGTCCAGGGGCAGACTGACAACTCATGGGGCCCACGGGCAATAGGGGATCATGGGGCCCCTGTGTCCTTGCCCAAACTCAAAAAAGCCTATGAAAAAGGTACCAGGGGCATCTCATGGGAGTCCCTACTGACCCCGGGCCCTCGGGCAGTGCCCGAGTTTCCAAATGGTCAGTCTGCCCCTGGTACCGTCAACATACCTTCGAAAGTCTTCTCAGTAAGGTCTGAATTCTAGGGTGCCATCCTTCAAATGTAGGCATTCTTCAGTGACTGTAGGCACGTTCCACGCTCTCCTATTGGCTGGTATGGCCTCCTGTCATAGTAATGAGCCAATAGGAAGGTGTGGGAGGGGTCGACTACAGATTTATTATTTATTTCAGGTACTTATATAGTGCCATCAGTTTACGCAGCGCTTCACATATATATTGTACATTCACATCAGTCCATAACCCTCAAGGGGCATACAATCTAAGGTCCCTAACTTACATTCATACATACTAGGGACAATTTAGACAGGAGCTAATTCACCTACCAGCATGTCTTTTGGAGGAAATCGGAGTACCCGGAGGAAACCCATGCACAGGGAGAACATGCAAACTCCGGGCAGGTGGTGCTGTGGTTGGGATTCGAACCAACGACCCTAGTAGTGCCAGGCAGAAGTGCTAACCATTTAGCCACTGTGCTGCCCATAGATGTCTCAATATGCATGGGTCCTGGAGAAGACATCGAAGGTGTCTGCATGGTATTCCTCTAGTTGTGTTAGAGATGACAGGTACACTTTAAAATTTCATAGAATTAAGAAGGAAAAGTCCAAATTTAGCTAAATCAATCTACAATGACTTTCATTATGAAAACATTCTTCTTCATGAGACTCTGACGTTCCAATTCTTTGTAGACAATATGACATGAATTCTAATCCGGTTATTGTATCACTGAAAGTAAATCTACAATGGGCAGATCTTCCCCTTTCTCTGTCTGCTGTTGAACATTTGTTACATTTTAATATTCTTCAACGATTCTTGTATGTTCTTCAGCCCCTCCTCTTCTTGATTTTTCCGTTATGTTTTATTGAAATTCAATAAAGTAATTTCTCTGGTTTTATGGCAGGAAAGACGAGTGAGGATCCTTAGGAGGATTCTTCTTGCTGGAACGGTAAGAGGCTGTTATCTGTCAGAGGTGAAGCTGGCATTGCCGGAACCATGGTAAAAATGGCGGTTTTGGGAAAGAGAATGTAGCCGCAGCATGCGTGTGCCATCCCTGCAACTAACATGGCTTGTAAGGGCTCGTTCACACTAGCAGTTGTGGCTGGTAAAACCCTGTGGTTGAGCTGCATTTTTAACCCCCCCCCCAACTGCGTCCCCCTTGCAGAAGCCTGGGGTGTACACATGTGCAGCCACAATTGCCACAAAAGGAATTGTACCCTCTCTTGCTTTCAGTCAGCGTAGCAAGTGAATGGGGCTTCTCTGTAAGTGTCCCGCAACTGTTTGATATGCACGCAGTTGCAGCACGCTAGTGTGGGGTCCAAGGGGTTAAAGCAGGCAGCGAGGAGGCGATGCAGTGCCTCCTCACTGCCTGTCAAATGCTCTCTGAAGAGCAAACTGAATGCAGATCACTCCTCAGAAGCAAGGCTTGCTTGAACTAGCTCTTGGGGCTCATTTACACTAGCGGCAGCTCTTGCCGCCCTTCTGAAAAGCGGCTCATAGTGGATCACTTTTCGAGGGCAGTTAACAAGCGGCTGGGAGGCAATGCATCGCCTTTATTAATGCCTGTTTGGAAAGCCCGCACTATCATATCGTAATGGTGTGCATTGCTGTGGCAGTACAGGGGCTAAATGGTTAGCACTTCCGCCTGGCAGTACTAGGGTTGTTGGTTCGAATACCACCTGCTTGGAGTTTGCATGTTCTCCCTGTGCCTGCATGGGTTTCCTCTGGGTACTCTGGTTTCCTCCCACACTCCAAAGACATACTGGTAGGTTAATTGGTTCCTGTCCAAATTGTCCCTAGTATGTGTATGTATGAACGTGAGTTAGGGACCTTAGATTGTACACCCCTTGAGGGTTAGGGACTGATGTGAATGTACAATATATATGTAAAGCGCTGCGCAAATTGATGGCGCTATATAAGTACCTGAAATAAATAAATTGCATTTGGCTGCAGGGCAGTCGTGGCACGGTGAATGTGATGGGGGGTATAATTTGTAAGTATTGCGACTATGGCATGTGTACAACCCCATCCAGCCACTGTGTTAAGGGGGTCAGTAAGCTGCAGTTCAACCCCCAGTGTTATTGCCCCCTCCAGCCGCAAGTGTGAACTAGCCTAAGTTTACAGCAGTAGATATGGGTGGAGAAATGCATATGCTCCTCATACCTAGAAGCACCAGGTAATGTAATCTGAATCCCTCTAACCATTACTACATCATTAAATATGTTTTATTTTCATGCAGCCGGTATAAGTACCTTGATTTGACTCCGTATCAGCCTCTTACAGTCCCTGTACAGCAGACCTCAAACTGGGGGAGGGAGAAGTAGCACAGCTAGCCATTTAGTTTTGCTGCAATTCTAGGAGTGTTCTGATAGGAGGAGAGCAGAGTGACAGATGAGTTCCTCAGTCTGCTGCTTCCTCTTTAGCTGTCCATTCACAGGCTGGAGGAGGGACAAGAATTGTATGTGTTGTATAAAGTTGTAAACCCTTACCTATACCCATATACAGTTGTGTCCAAAATTATTCAACCCCCAATGCTGTAAAGGGGTTTAGGGACTATAGTGTACATTTGGAATTGTATTCAGAATCAAATCCTACAAGGACGTTGTAACTACCCAAATGCAACTAAAATGACATCAATTGTTTATGTAATACAGTAGTAAATGGTTCTTATGTGGTTTCTTCATTGCCACAATTATTCAACCCCTTAAAGACTACCACTCTGAAGAACAGAGGTTCATACAGGTGCTTTCCATCAGGTATTGAAAACACCTGTGGATGTCACCGAGCAGCAATCAAGCATAATAAGCACCAATTAGGCAGCTTTAAAATGACTGTGATACTCAGCTCCTTCTAGACATTTACTGGTGTGGTTACAAACATGGTGAAGGCAAGAGAATGGTCCAGGAAGACAAGAGAAGAGGTGATTTCTCTTCACAGGAAGGGCAATGGCTATAAGAAGATTGCAAAGATGTTAAACATACCAAGAGACACCTTAGGAAGCATCATTCGCAAATTCAAGGCAAAGGGCACTGTTGAAACGCTACCTGGTCGTGGCAGAAAGAAGATGCTGACTTCGACTGCTGTGCGCTACCTGAAGCGTAGAGTGGAGAGAAGTCCCCGTGTGACTGCTGAGGAACTGAGAAAAGATTTGTCAGATGTGGGTACAGAAGTTTCAGCCCAGACAATAAGACGCACACTGCGTAATGAAGGCCTCCGTGCCAGAACTCCCAGGCGTACCCCCTTGCTGTCTCCAAAGAATAAGAAGAGTCGACTGCAGTATGCCAAAAGCCATGTGGACAAACCACAAAAGTTGTGGGATAGTGTTCTGTGGACTGATGAAACAAAATTAGAACTGTTTGGGCCCATGGATCAACGCTATGTTTGGAGGAGGAAGAACAAGGCCTATGATGAAAAGAACACCTTGCCTACTGTGAAGCATGGTGGAGGGTCAATCATGCTTTGGGGCTGTTTTGCTTCTGCAGGTACAGGGAAGCTTCAGCGTGTGCAAGGTACCATGAATTCTCTTCAGTACCAGGAGATATTGGATGGAAACGTGATGCAGTCCGTCACACACCTGAGGCTTGGGAGACGTTGGACCTTTCAACAGGACAATGATCCCAAGCATACCTCCAAGTCCACTAGAGCATGGTTGCAGAGGAAAGGCTGGAACATTTTGGAGTGGCCATCGCAGTCACCAGACTTAAATCCGATTGAGAACCTCTGGTGGGACTTAAAGAAAGCAGTTGCAGTGCGCAAGCCTAAGAATGTGACTGAACTGGAGGCCTTTGCCCATGAAGAATGGGCGAAGATACCCGTAGATCGCTGCAAGACACTTGTGTCAAGCTATGCTTCACGTTTAAAAGCTGTTATAACTGTAAAAGGATGCTGTACTAAGTACTAAGATTGAATGTCACTTGGGGGTTGAATAAAACTGATAATGCTGTGAGCACAGAAAAGACATTTGTGGTTATTTCATTATAACTGTTATGTTATATTTGTCTGACCTACAAGTGCCTCTTTAATGTAAATGTAAGCAAGATGACTGAATGATCAAAAGCAATGTCAAACTGGCCAAAACACTCAATTTCAGTGGGGGTTGAATAATTTTGGACACAACTGTACATAAACATATACCCAGAAGTGAAACAAATCCTCCTACATAAGTTGTACCTGTTTATCTGTAGTCTTCTCTTCTCTACACCCATTCAAAGTTCTGAATTTATAGAGCTTGTCTGAGCTTTCAGAAAGCAGGGGGCGGAGAGCTGACGTTACACTCGGCAGAGCTCAGTGAGGAGAGCTCTGACAGCTGATTGGAGGGAAGAGACACCCCACTCCACACAGCACACAGGAATAGAGCTGAGGCTGATAATCACAGGCTGCGTGCTGGAGCTCCCTCCCCTGTCACCTTTTTACCACTTAGTGTCAGGATAGCTTGTCAGAAGCAACTCATGTAGATAGCAGAGGGACTAGACAGCAGAGAGAAATGACACTTAGTACTCTGGATTGAGACAAATACACAGTTTAGAGGGATATGCTTTGTTCATATAGGTTTACAACCACTTTAACTACAGTAGAGAAAAATCAGGTTCTCTGCTCCTCCATACAGGGCTATGCTGTGTGGCAGAGCTGTGTAAATCTCAGGGCTGGATGAACTTAAATTATTTAGCAGCTTCCTTGGAGTTCTGCTTTCATTTAAACTGTTAAACTTTTTTTTTTTTGTTAGGTCTGTCTCCGGCGCTGAGAGTCCATAGAAATGTCCTTGTCATTGGAGGATGCTTCAGAATCTTGCTGGGATGAGAAATCGGATGGACAGAGAGACACCACACCAGGTAATCTGACACACTCCTATACATCTATGGGGTCAGAGCAGAAGCCACACTTGTAGGTTGTATGAATCGGGGTATCCTCATTTTGGGGGATATCTTGCTTTAGAGCAGGGGTGTCAAACTGGCGGCCCTCCAACTGTTGCGAAACTACAAGTCCCATCATGCCTCTGCCTTTGGGAATCATGCTTGTAACTTTTCAATCTTGCAATGCCTCATGGGACTTGTAGTTTGTCGACAGCTGGAGGGCTGCCAGTTTGACACCCATGCTCTAGGGCAGGGGTGGGCAAACCTTTTGACTTGAGGGCCACAATGGATTCATATATTGGACCCGGGGGCCGGACCAAGAGTAGATGAATGATGTGTATGTGTCATCCATAGTAAGTATAGTAATATTCCCCCATAGTAAGCATAGTAATTAATCCCCCATATAGTAATTCATCCCCCATATAGTAATTCATCCCCCATATAGTAATTCATCCCCCATAGTAATTCATCCCCAATAGTAATTCATCCCCCATATAGTAATTCATCCCCCATAGTAATTCATCCCCCATAGTAATTCATCCCCCATATAGTAATTCATCCGCCATAGTAATTCATCCCCCATATAGTAATTCATCCCCCATAGTAATTCATCCCCCATATAGTAATTCATCCCCCATAGTAATTCATCCCCCCTATAGTAATTCATCCCCCCTATATTAATTCATCCCCCCATAGTAATTCATCCCCCCTATAGTAATTAATTCCCCATATTAAGTCCCCAAGTCCCCCCTGTGTCAATTCACTTACCGTTCCTCTCGCCGTGTTCCCACGCCGTTGCGGTGTAGCATGAAAATCTGTCTCCTATGAGGATCTGTCCCCCTCAACGTATCTGCGCATGTGCCAGTTTCAGGCATTAGCAGCCGATTGGCGATCTCCGGCACATGCGCAGATACGTCAAGGGGGACAGATCCTCATAGGAGACAGATTTTCATGCTACACCGGTCTTCAGGGCGGACTGTGAGAGGAGCCTAGTGGGAGCCTAGCTCCGCGGGCCGGATTAAAAGGTCCGCCGGGCCCTAGTTTGCCCATTGCTGCTCTAGGGGATATCCTACACGAATGAGTGAGATAATCCGGAGTTCTTCATTTTTCAGCGGTAGAGCCATACAGGGGACGTACAGGTAAAAAGGCACACGATTGTGTTGACTTGCCAACAGCGTTGCAGCTCCACATAGTCGACTTTTCCATCACATTCAATGTGCTGAATACATGGTTGTGTCTCCTGGATTTGGTGGGTGGACAGTTAAAGTGCAAGAGGCTGAAATTCTCTTTCTTGGAAAAAAATGCTGCTTCAGTAGTCACTTCCACAATCCTGACCTAGGCGAATTTGGCATCCCTTTCTCCGCCCCCTCCCACATCACATGTCCCAGGAGGCTGCAGAACCATTTGAACTTGCGCATGCGCAGTGTGGAGCCAGCTGTGGTTCCTCAGAAAGCCACAGCCAGCTCCCATATCCAAGATGGCAGTGCTGGGGGACTCACAGAAGAACCGACTGCAGGAAGACAGCACTGGACTCCAGGCATGGGTGATTAACTATTTTTTTAAAGTTAGCAACTTCAGTATTTGTAGCTGCTGACATTTTAAAAAAACAAAGCTGGAGTTCTTCTTTAATCAGGAGCCAGAAGATGTCTTATTTAGGGGTCGGTTTACTAAAACTCGAGAGTGTAGAAACTTGCGTAGCTGTGCATAGTAACCAATCAGCTTCCAGCTTTTTTTGGTCAAAGCTTAACTGAATAAGTTGAAGTTAGAAGCTGATTGGCTATCATGCAGAACTGCACCAGATTTTGCACAATCAACCCCATAGGTTTTTGCTGCTGTGATTTACGGGGTAGGGTGGCTACGTTCATTCTCCATGGTCCCACTGTATTTAGGAATATAGCCACCCACCTTTGCTCACTACTGGGATGGATTATGGACTATGGGACTGACTTTTAATATAAGGACACTTACCTTTCCAGGGATCCAGCAATGTCCTCACCCAAGCCGATTCGGGTGCAGCTGCTGGCATCTTAAAAAAGAAGTATTGGGTTTGTTTTTTTTCCCCCCAAATTATACTTGCGTAGGTGGATGCAGGATTGGTCCGATGCTGCATCTGTCCTCTTTCCGGCCCTAAGTGTGAGAACTCAGCGGTCACATGACCATATTCTCACAGCCGCTCTGAGCAGAGAGTGGTGACTTTCAGCCCGCTGTCTGCTGAAAAATGGGTCACAGGAGAGCAGAACGAGCTGCACTTCTGTGATCCAGAGAAGTACAGCCAAAAGAGCTTTGGTTGTACTTCCCCTTTAAGTAAGGGAAACCAGCAGTGAAGCTTTGCAGCTTCACAGCTGGTTTATTACTGCACATGCATGAAGTGCACTGCACTTTGTGAATGGTCCTGCAGGCTTCTGGGACCTGTGAAGTGTCTCAGAAGGTAAGGAGGGGGGGCCCAGCTTCCGGCTCAGATTGCAAATAGGCATCTGGCCAAAAGTGGGAGCAGGTACCTGTCAAAACCAGGAAACCAGGTACCCGCTACCCCCCCTCCAAAAAAAAGTGACAACTGTGGGAGGGGAGTACACAAACAAGCGGAATTTCCCCTTTTGTGTGAAATTCCACTTTAATGCATCTTCTGCATTAAAGTGGTTGTAATCCCTCACATATACCCAGTGAGGTTACTGGCCTCAGGTGATACACAGAGATGAAGCAAATCATCCTACATAAGTTGTACCTGTCTACCTGCAGTCTTCTCTTCTCTACATCTATTCAAAATTATGAATTTCCACAGCTTGTCTAAAATTTCAGAAAAAAGGAGGTGAAGAGCTGATGTTACACTCTGCAGCACTGAGTGAGAAGAGCTCTGAGAGCTGATTGGAGGAAAGGAACACCCCCCTCCCTCCTCCACACAGGAACAGAGCTGAGGCTGTCAATCTGCTGGAGGCCCTCCTGTCACCATTTTTCTATCGGTGTCAGGAAAACTTGTCAGAAGAGACTTATGCTGATAGCAGACAAACTAAGCTGCAGACAGAAATAACACGACGTGCCTTGAGAAGTACACACTATAGAAGGATATGCTTTGTTCAGATTTCATGTCTGAGGTTTACAACTACTTTAGGGTAAAAAACCTTCTGTGCACGGGTCCCCCAGCCCCTCCTTATACTTACCCAAACCTGGTCTTGATCCTTGTCCGCTCTCTCCCTCACGCAGCAGATTGATAGCAGCAGGAATTATTGGTTTCTACTAATGTCAATTAAATCCTGTGACAAGGGAGCAGGGGGTGGGGCTGAGCCATGCTGTGTGTGTCTATAGATGCACACAGCGCTGTTCAGGATCAAGCCTGCACGAGTGCCTCCATAGGAAGTGGCTTCCTGGGGGGGAACTCACCAAAAAGGTGGAGCCAGGAGTGCTGGTTGGGAACCCCAGAAGAGGGGAATTGGGGCTGTTCTGTGCAAAACGACTACACAGGCAGGTGAGTATGACATGTTTGTTATTTACAAGAAAAAAAAAAAGGTTTACCATCACCTCAAGGAACATGGATTGATCACCTCCCTGCCCTCAGCCTGTGATTGGACAGTGAGATCACCCTGTGCTCTCTCCTCCTGTCAGCATGTTTCTTATCACACGTGCATAAAGCATACCTGATTGGCTCTAGTACTGTCCCTCGCCCTCCCAGCCATAATGTGTTGCTGAAAATACTGCAGGTATGCATTTATATGTGTTGAGCTGCTTTGCCAGCCCATTCTAAATGAAGGGGATAGCTTATTGCATGTAAACACATCAAAATGCATGCACTGTTGGCACCCAAGTGTGAAAGAGCCCTAAAAGCACAAAAAAATAAACATTTTAGGATGTATATACTGTATATAAATGTATATAAGACTGAATATGAGATGGGCAAACCCAGACGGGGGGGGGGGGGGTAGGGGGGTTCCATCATTTGTTATGCATTACCTGTATAGGGGGGCTTGCTGATCATTGTAGTTCCTCCCGTTCTAGGCAGCCGGCAGGTTCACTATGCCTGATTTACAGTACAAAAAAACTCCTCTAATTAGCATTAATGAATTCAGTTTCTCGCAGCATTCCACATTCTGATGAGCATAATTGCAATCTGTTCTTATTATCGACTGCTAAATTCTGCTTGACTGCAGATCTCGACGGAGGGCCTTGTTAATTCCACCGAGTGACATTTAAACAAAGAAGTAGTTTTAAATAATTGATGTCTTTGTTTATAAAGTTTATCCTGGGTAACGATGTCACGGGACACATTGTTAATCGCCACCTGAAATATGAAGTTACGGCTTTCAGGTTAGGGAACTCTGCTCTAATTACCGTACACAGCAGGATATTGCTTTAATATGGAGGCAGCTTGGATTTCTAAAATAGGAACAACTAATGGTTTTGTCTGATTTCCCCTACAATGTCGGGGCGCTGACACCCTTACTAACTATGTGTCCATGCACATGATAAGGGATGAGCGGGCTGATTCTTGGACAAAACTCAGTCCCAGGCTAAACATTTTTAAAACAGTTCTCCAGATACAGCAAGCTCTGGCTGCTGTACTTTTTAAAGTGGAACCTCATTCAAAAAATGTAGTCCCACTGGTTCGTCCCCTGCCCCCCCCACAAGCCTGTAACTGAGCTACAGATATTTTTTTTTGGGGGGGGGGGCAGTGAGTATCAGAACCCGCTCCCATTTCCACAGTCCTCACCTATGTGAGGATGGTGTCCCTTGACCAATCCCCTCCCGCAGACTCCTGGGGGCATGTCACATGTCCCAGGATGCTGCAGGACCATTCACTAATTGCCATTCAAGCTTTCGCATGCGTAGTATGGAGCCAGCTGTGGTTCCTCGAAAGGCCACAGACCATTCCCATATCCAAGATGGCTGAGCCAGGGATCCTTAGCGGTAAGAAGAACCGGCTGCAGTAACTGTTTTTTTTAACCACTTTCCGCCTGTAGGATGTCAAATGATGTTCTTGGGTTGAAGTGGTTATAGCACCTGCAGGCACCATCCAGGTATCAAACATTTCAGTGGGCAATTCTTTCTTCAGTAGAACTGATTGCAGTGGCTGAAAAGCCATGCGATTACTACTGCAGATGGTGGAATGGGGTTCACCCCCCTTCTGCCACTTCCTTTCCCGGGTTCTCTCATCCGATCGCGGAACACTTTGACCAGTGCTGACAGCTGCACTACACAGAGAGAAAGAGAGAGAAACTGACGTTGTTCTTCCCTCTCTGTGACCCCAGAAACCGGAAGCAACAAAGATGTAGTCACTTCCGGTTTCAGCTCTTTATTCACTTTGCTGTTATCGGCCAGAAAAGCAGCCGATCAGACCGATCAGTGTTGGCATTGGAGGCAAGGAAAGAGATTTGGGATCTAATAGATCTCTCCATTGAGAGGACCTTTCATAGCCCATGCTTTCACAAGGGATATATATGTAAAGCGCTGCATAAATTGATGACGCTATATAAGTACCTGTAATAGTAATGTTAATGTTAAAAATCTTCAAATAAAATAAATAATAACAATAATAAAAAAATTTAACGCACCCCTGCCCCTTGTGCTTACGCGCAAATGTGAACACGTATGTAAGTCCCGCACACAAAAGTAAACAGTGATTGCATCACACTTATTGAGGTATCGTGAACATCTGAGTGAGAGCAATAGTTATAGCTCCAGACCTTCTGTGTAACTGTAAACTGGTAACCTGTGAAGGCTTTTACCGTGTCGCCTACGCAGATTTTTTGGTACTGTAGATTGGTGCCGTTGCACGGGCATAAACCGTTTTAAAGCATGACATGTTAGGCGTCTATTTACTTGGTGGAACATTATCTTTTATATTTTAACAAAAAAATTAGGAATTATATAGTACTTGTGTGAAATAAAATTCATTAAATTGTATTTTTTCCCAGAAAATTGCATTTGAAAAACTGCTGAAGAAATACCATGTGATGTAAAACTTTTTAACATCCACTATTTTATTCTGTAGGGCCTCTGCTAAAAACATATAATGTCTTGAGGGTTCTAAGTAATTTTCTAGCAAAAAACCCCCCTGATTTTTACATGTATGAGAGAAATGTCAGAATTGGCCCAGTAGGGAAGTGGTGAAAAGTCAGCAGCTACAGTATTTGTAGTTGTCGATTAAAAAAAAAAAAATGAAGTTCCTCTTTAAAGCGGAGTTACGACAGTTTGATAATTTTTTCTTCTAAAGGTACAGTGGGGATCGAAAGTTTGGGCACCCCAGCTAAAAATTTGTATTAATGTGCATAAAGAAGCCAAGGAAAGATGGAAAAATATCCAAAAGGCATCAAATTACACATTAGACATTCTTATAATATGTCAACAAAAGTTAGATTTTATTTCCATCATTTACACTTTCAAAATAACAGAAAACAAAAAAATGGCGTCTGCAAAAGTTTGGGCACCCTGCAGAATTTATAGCATGCACTGCCCCCTTTGCAAAGCTGAGACCTGCCAGTGTCATGGATTGTTCTCAATCATCGTCTGGGAAGACCAGGTGATGTCAGTCTCAAAGGTTTTAAATGTCCAGACTCATCTGACCTTGCCCCAACAATCAGCACCATGGGTTCTTCTAAGCAGTTGTCTAGAAAACTGAAACTGAAAATAGTTGACGCTCACAAAGCTGGAGAAGGCTATAAGAAGATAGCAAAGCGTTTTCAGATGTCAATATCCTCTGTTCGGAATGTAATTAAGAAATGGCAGTCATCAGGAACAGTGGGAGTTAAAGCAAGATCTGGAAGACCAAGAAAAATATCAGACAGAACAGCTCACAGGATTGTGAGAAAAACAATTCAAAACCCACGTTTGACTGCACGATCCCTCCAGAAAGATCTGGCAGACACTGGAGTTGTGGTACACTATTCCACTATAAAGAGATACTTGTACAAATATGGTCTTCATGGAAGAGTCATCAGAAGAAAACCTCTTCTACGTCCTCACCACAAAAATCATCGTTTGAACTTTCTAAATGAACATATAGACAAGCCTGATGCATTTTGGAAACAAGTTCTGTGGACCGATGAGGCTAAAATTGAACTTTTTAGCCGGAATGAGCAAAGGTACGTTTGGAAAAGAAGGGGCACAGAATTTAATGAAAAGAGCCTCTGTCCAACTGTTAAGCATGGGGTTGGATCAATCATGCTTTGGGGTTGTGTTGCAGCCAGTGGCACAGGGAACATCTCACGAGTAGAAGGAAAAATGGATTCAATAAAATTTCAGCAAATTTTGGATGGTAACTTGATGCCATCTGTGAAAAAGCTGAAGTTAAAGAGAGGATGGCTTCTACAAATGGATAATGATCCTAAACACACCTCGAAATCCACGGGGGATTACATCAAGAGGCATAAACTGAAGGTTTTGCCATGGCCTTCACAATCTCCTGACCTCAACATAATTGAAAATGTATGGATAGACCTTAAAAGAGCAGTGCGTGACAGACAGCCCAGAAATCTCAAAGAACTGGAAGACTTTTGTAAGGAAGAATGGGCAAAGATACCTCAAACAAGAATTGAAAGACTCTTGGCTGGCTACAAAAAGCGTTTACAAGCTGTGATACTTGCCAAAGGGGGCAGTACAAGATATTAACTCTGCAGGGTGCCCAAACTTTTGCAGACGCCATTTTTTTGTTTTCTATTATTTTAAAAGTGTAAATGATGGAAATAAAATCTAACTTTTGTTGACATATTATAAGAATGTCTAATCTGTAATTTGATGCCTTTTGGAGATTTTTCCATCTTTCCTTGGCTTCTTTATGCACATTAATACAAATTTTTAGCTGGGGTGCTTAAACTTTCGATCCCCACTGTACCCACGTGAGAGTGGCAGCTTATGCAATGCAAGTTGAGATCACCTGTACTTGTAATCCTTTGCTTTCCTTATAAAAAAATACAATTACTTACTGCACCCTCATATTGTGAACGCTGTCATCTTAAGTGTGGGCATCTGAAGCTTGCTCAGACATTCTTCTGGGAAATTGTGCAGCTGCCTTCCCACCATTCACTTCTCATTCTTGCGCCTGTGCAGTGTGAAGAAGGCGCGATCTCATACCTGTGCAGTGAGAAGAAATCCCAGAGATCGCGTCCCTTCCGGTCTCATAATAAGGCAAACTTTTGGTATTAGGCATTCCCTAGGACTGCTGGGATAGATGACGCGATATCCCAGAAGCCCTAGGGAATGCCTGATGATGTAATCACCTAGGCGGCCGGGACCGGAAATGGAGACAAATTATCAATAAAAGATATTTAGGAAAAAAAATATACATCTATATATATACATATATATATATTGCCAAAATGGACTGTGAAAAGGGAGACCATTGTCTTTCAGGGGAAAAAAAAAAAGGCTGGAAAGAAAAAAGGCTTTAATCAGAAGCTTCCTCCTGCATTACCTCTTCTTGGCAACAAGATGTTCTCAGTATTCCAGTTTGATTGATGGACAGTGACTGAAAACTTTACTGTGAGTGCAGGGTGTCATGGCCCCGCCTCCTGAAGCAGCATTTTTACGCCACTGATACAGAAAGCGGAGTCGTCATGTCTCTACATTAGGATCTCCCAACCCAGGTGTGAAGATGAAGACCCTGTAATGCCACGTAACTGGCCTGAACTTTGGAAAAGGTAAGTATAAGAAGAAGAAAAAATACAGTCAATAAGGGCCACAAAGGTAGGAGAACGTTTGAGTAACAGGGACTAGGGCAAAGCCCGGAGTTTGGCTTTAACCTCTTCTAGGCAAAATTGGTTTTAAAAGAATCTTTTCTTACACCTTACAGAACTAAAATAAAAGTTTTGGCTATAGATGTACGTTAATGTTTCTTATTTTAGCCTTGGTTGTCCTTTAAGTGTCAGTTTGCTGTTAATTTTTTTTGTTGCAGAACTATTAATGGACCATCCAGATGGCCATTTGGCACCAGAAGACTCTCCGCCCCCTCCTTGCCCTGACTGTGGTCGGACATTCCAAACCCTTCGGGCCCACAACCTGCATCGGCGTAACCACTCTGCTGATCTCTCCTACACTTGCAAAGACTGCGACACAGCCCGTGCTGGCGCTACAGAAGGCAGCGAAAAGCCCTATGCCTGCTCTCATTGTGGACGTCGTTTCTGCTGGTTACTAGCCCTGCACAGCCACCACGAACAGCAACACACAGGACAGCGTGGCTACCAATGTTCGCAGTGTGGCAAACAGCTGCCCAGCCAGCCAGCATTCCGTAGACACCAGCAATCTCACCGCAAAGACAGGACATGCATCTTCTGTGGCAAAGCTTTCAACTGCTCGGCAAAACTAACACGGCATATGCGTATTCACACGGGGGAGCGACCCTATCAGTGTCCAGATTGCCCTCAGGCATTTACGCAGCTTGAGACCCTTCGTGTCCACCAGTGGACTCACGAGGATCCCAAACCCTACCAGTGCAAGGACTGCGGGCGAAGGTTTCGGGCCCAATGCACTTTTGAGAAACACAGGAAGTTGCACATTTCACGGAAACCGCACACTTGTCCTGTGTGCTGCAAAACCTTTTTCTTCTCTTCTCGCTATAAGCGACACCTGCGTGTTCATACAGGTGAAAAACCCTTTCAGTGCCAGCAATGTGGAAAGCGCTTTAACCAACGGTCTAATTATCAGCGACACTGGGCTATTCATGTAGGCAAGAGGCCTTTTCCTTGTGACTTGTGCGAAAAGAGTTTCAGCCAGGCCTCAAATTACCGGCGGCATCTGAGAACTCACCGCAAGGAGGCAGATAGGTGGGAGGAAAAGGGGGACTTTAAATGTATCGAGTGTGGGGTTCACTTCCAGCATGAAGGTGGGCTGCATGAGCACTACATACAACATGCCAGAGGGGAGGTGTGACCAGTGCAATGAATCATTGTTCTGCCTGCATCCTGTACACCCTGTTTAATGTTCTGCACCACCCAGAAGGATATTTCAGTTATAGTGTCACAGACCTCAAAAGACCTACAGGATCACAAGGGGCCAATTAACAGACAGATGTAAGGGCATTATAAGTCCTCAGACAGATGGAGAGAGCTGCCACAATTAAGCCGGTCCTAAACAGATTTTAGGTTCCAGACAGGTAAGAAGGTCTAGGTGCTTGCAAACCACCCATATTTATCGTCATAGGTCTGAGTAGTGGCCACCCATCCATATTCAGGATGGAAAGTCTGAGTGGTTGCCAACTACTCATATTCAGGGAGGAAGGTCTGGGTGGTTTCCAACCATTCATATTCATGATGGAAGGTTTGAGTGGTTGCCAATCACTTATATTCAAGGTGGAAGATCTGGGTGGTTGCCAACCACACATTCAGGGTGGAGGGTCTGGGTGTTTGTCAACCACCCAACCTCCCATATTCTGGGTGGAGGGTTGGGGTGGTACCAACCCACACATATTCGGGGGAGCGAAGGGAAGTTCTGGGTCGCAACCACCCAAACATATTCAGGATGGAAAGTCTGGGTGGTTGCCAACCACCCATTTTCATGGTGGTATCTGTCAACCGCCCATATTCAGGGTGAACCATCTGGATAACTGCCAACCACCCATGATTAGAATGGAAGGTGGTTTCCAAACAGTTTTATTCTTAATAGAAGGATTCACTGATTGCCAATCACCCACGATTGCCTATATCATTCAGGAAATGGTAAGAATGATTTTCAAGATCCACATATATGCAACAGTGCTGCTTTTAAACAACTACATCACCCATGCTAACTGTTCACTCTTAAGACAGATTCAGGTAGGCCTCAAAGGTTAGGGAAGCCTACAAACATGGTGGCCGGCTGTATGAACAAGCAAGTTGTGGCAAAGAAGGTCTAAGCCAGCCTTTCAGATAGTCCGTACATGATCACTTTAAACTATGTCTAGGCACAAGATCAACACCCGTCAAACAGATGTCTCTGTTAAGGACCTGACTGGACAAGGAACCACCTGGTACCATATCTTATCTCTTTGGGAGTAGTGATTTCTGCACTGAAGTGTACATCTGTTCCCGCATGCACCATGGAGGCTTACCATTTATGTTGAATTCTTTGTAAATTAAATAAAAGGGAACACAAAGCCGCCTAATAACCAAGGCAGTTTGGTGAAGCTGGGAACTTGAGTTTAGAGATCTCTCGGGAGAGAATGGAAACTAATGAGATACATGAAGGGATAATTCAGTTATAGATGTAGAAGAGTTACTTACAGCTCTTCTATCTATTGGAATCTAGCAGTCCCTGCCCACCCTCACTTGTGACCAAAGTTCCTAGTTCCTTCCTGTTCCACCTTTAAGTTCTTGGCATTCCTGTCCATCTTGGGTTGTTCCCATTCTTCCTGGTCCTTCTTATTTAAGTGTCCTTTTATCATGGAGCGGTAAATGACCGCTGCTCAGTTCTCCAGCATTCTCAGAGAAGACAGTTCTCCTCTGAATGCCTTTTTATGAAGCGGTGTAGATCAGTTCTCCGAATGAAGGGAGAAGCGATCTACAAATGTTTTCAAGGCTGGAAAACGGCTGCTTTTACTATAATCTTGTGAGATTGCAGTAAGAGATCAGTCAAACACCATTTACTAAGCAGCGGTAAATTATTGCTGCTTCGTTTGCAGTTCCTCCAATTCTCCAGCTCTGAACTGGAGAATCTGGAGGGAGAACACAGAACATCAGTGAAGGGCTGAGATTACTCCTTCATATACAGGCCATCTGTGTGCTGAGATGATCAGTGGAGAACATGTTCTTCACTGATCATCTCTGTTTCCTAAACCACTAATGATCGGAGATCAGCAATGATCTTCAGGATTGCCGCTGATCGCTGTTTCATAAAAGGACACCTTAAGTAGTAGAACAGGGATGACCTTCTTATGATGACAGATAAACACACCAAGAGTTAAGTCACAGATCTTACCTTGAGAATTAAGAGACAGTAGGTGATTTGTTGCTCCAGTATCAACCAAAGACTGAAATATCATTTTTGGGTGGACTGACCAGCTAAAATGGCACTACCACTCCTGCCCATTCTGCACCTCCTCAGTGTAAAGAAGATGAATATAAGCACACTGTGTCAAGTGAAATTTGCACTGCTATTGTCTGTAAGGTTTACTGTATTTATATGCAAATTGAAAAATTTGACACAAAATGAATATGTAATGTGTAAGAAATAAAGTAAATAATCATCTATTTGAGTTACTTGTTTTTATATCTGTAATCCTCATATGTAGTAATTTCCTGCACCTTGACATAAGCTGATATTATTGAAAAGCTTGCTTTAAATTTCATAAGGCCGAGGTATTGATTTTGGTCACAATAATGCTTTTAACACTGAACTCCAGGCAGATGTATAAGGCACAGATAAATGCAGTTTTTAAATCATAAATACATTATTACATTATTGATATGGCAGCTATGTAAGCTGAATTTGACCTGGAGCCTAACGTACAGTTTGTAAAGCAGAGCTTAGAAAGGGGAAGGGAGAAGCAGAACAAAGAGCCAGTTATGTGTGCTGCAGTGCAAGGAGCATGCTGACAGGAAGAGAGAGCAGAATGAAAGAGATGAACTCATCACTGTGCTGTGTCTATATTAGCTGGCCAGTCACATGGTGGAGAGAAGACCTTTAAGTGAAAGTGAAACTGCAGCAAAGAAAGCATCCGCTTACCTGCCAGACAGGGATTTGCTGTGCAGCAAAGTTATGTACTTCTCACCACTGGATGTATAGAAAAACAGATGCAGTGGCAGGTAAAATGTCTCTTATGTATGTATTTTAATCTGTGTTTGCAGCTGTTTGCCTGGTTTTCAGGTGCAAATTTCAACTCCAGTGGTCACAATTGCTGGAAAACTGTTCTGTATGACCAAATTAAAGGTCAGATTAATTTGTACAATAAGAGCACCCTCAGGCAGTCTTGTCACCTAAGGGGGTTGCACAGGAACCTTCGGTTCAGCTGAACATTTCTGTTCATGTACATAGATGGGGGAAGGAGATGATTGAATTGAAAGGTTCATATTAAAGCAGAGCTCAATCTCAGTCCCGTGAAGACTGAGTACCACGAAGACTAGCAGTTTGTTTTCTTATTCCAGGTCACAATCCTGTCCTTTTTGTCTCTTGGTCAGTTGACCATGTCGACCTCGCTTATGCTTCTCAGACAACAATTTCCCGGAAACTGTATATGCCATTATAGCCTTTGATACTGTACCTTGCAACATGTCAAATAAATTGGCAACTTGAGTCACAGAGGCACTAGCTATGTGGGCACCAACAATTTGCCCTCTTTGAAGCTCAGTAAGCTCTGACTTCGTATTACTAGCAGCACATGCAGTGAATGAGGAAAGTGAGGCTTCCAACTTGTTAGGTGTCTCAACACACAACTGAAGCAAAAGAATGTTACTTCACTTTTGCTTTCAACATGAAACATGTCATCACTTTCACACCTGCAAATCATGTAGTATTTCCATTTTTTGTCTAACCCCTGTATGCCTATTGACCTTCCTTGCAATCACCTGCATGTGGCGTTTTAGTACACCTTCACAGATACTCGAAATGGTCTATCTTAGATAAGTACACACTTTTAAAGCTCTGGTTAGCAACAGTCCAATAGGAATATTTCCATCTATTTGGTTTGGCCCCCAAAATGTGCTGGATACTTTCTTTTTGTGATTTGAATTGTAGAAGCAAATGAATGATATGGACTTTTAAGACTGCCAACTGGCACTCTTCTTTGTTTATCTCACTTGAGTTTCCTAGTGGAGGCCCTTGCTTACTATCTGGAAGGCACCCACTTTGTGGTAGAGTTGCCTAGGTACAGTCATCAAGTTTCAGCCACTTTCTTGGATCCTGGTCCTTAATCCACCTTCTTGCATTCTGGTCCTTTATCCACCTACTTGGATCCTTGCCCTTCATCCACCTTCTTGGATCTTGGCCCTTCATCCACCTTCTTGGATGCTGGCCCTTCATCCACCTTCCTGGATCCTCGCCCTTTATCTACCTTCCTGCGTCCTGGTCCTTCATTCACCTTCCTGGATTCTTGTCCTGATTCCACCTTCATGGATCCTGGCCCTTCATCCACCTTTATGGACCTTGGTCATTCATCCACCTTCCTGGATCCTTGTCCTGATTCCACCTTCCTGGATCCTGGCCCTTCATCCACCATCCTGGCTCTTAACCCCTCATTCTCCTTCTTGGGTCTTGGTCCAGCGCCCCTTTTAAACTATGCATGTAATGATATGACTGCATGGTAGCGCAATAAAAAATAAATGCAAAAAATAAAGTGTATTCTAGTAGAATAAAAGTGTGAGGATACATATTTTGTAATCTTTTACTTTTATTGTACAAGTGTAAACTTATTTTTCTAGGCCAGATTTACATTTTCATGTAGAGATGCCATTCATTTTTCATTGCACCACAACACAGAAATGTGAATCTCAGCACATGGTGGAAAGGAAATCATTGTGTGATTTTGGGCACATTGGGGTACATTGGCCACGCATTCATTTTTTTTAGCATTTACTGGGCCCTGGTCTCACTAGAATTAAGGGCCACTGCTTTAAAGGAAATGTGTACTTACAAGAATATTTAGGCTACCTCCTTCTGAAAATGCTTGTTGCCTGGCCTGAAGCAAGTATAGAGAATCAGAACACTCGAAGGGGACATTTCTTATATATCTTATAAAATATAACTAGTATGTCTGTATTTTTATATAATATTTTAAACAATTTTCTTATAAGGGCAGCACAATGGTTTTGTGGTTAGCACTCCTACCTTACAGCACTAGGGTCCTAGATTCAGATCCCAACCAGCCACTACCTGCATGGAGTTTGCATGTTCTTCCTGAATTTGTGTGGGTTTCCTCTCGGTAATCCAGTTTCCTCCCCATACTCCAAAGACATGCTGGTAGTTTAACTGGTTTCTGTTTAAAGTGGCCCTAGGATGTGTATGTGAGATGGGGACCTTAGACTGTAATCTCTTTGAGGGCAGGGAGTGATGTGAATGTACAATATGTACAGCACTATGTAAATTGTTGGCGCTATATAAACAAGTAATATAACATACATATACAGTACATCTCACAGCACCAAGTAAACCGTTAATTTGGACACAGGTGAGAAGTAGTCTGTTGCTCAGATAATAATCTGCAGATCTGTCAGAAATTTTGAAACATCATCCATCCGGAGGTGCAGATCAATGACGGAGTTAGCTCCTAGCTGCGAGGTGACCACAGCTGCCAGTGGCGTCTTTTGAAATGTAAACTCGGCGTCTGGTGTGAGTTTAGTGGATTGAGGATCTCCAGTCTCCAAACGACATCAAGGTGAGTTTAAAATTAGATAAATGCCTGGAAGCATCTAGGAGGGCGGTTTGAAGCCACAACTCACACTGACCGGCATTAAAAGTAATACACGGTGTGCCTTCTTTGCACCGAGCGCTCCCCTGATGCTGGGTTGGAAGGTTGTATTGATCCAAGCGATTTAATCCACGGAGGTTTTAGTGAAGCTTTGACATTGCAACACCAATTGTTTTTTACCAGCCCACATGTGCTCTTCAGTCTCCGTACGGGGATTTGGGGACCAAAAATAAAGTGGGCAAAAATGTCCTTCAACATTAAAGATGAAGGTTACCTTTGTAATAAAATGTACTGTGCAGGAGCTTCAAATATGGAATTTAATGTAAGTGCCGTACCTGTAGGCCCATCGCAGCTTACCCACAGTTTTGCTGAAAAACTGTTAACGAGAGAGATCCGCACCATCCTGCCTGTGATCTGTGATGCCCTGTACATTGGGCACACTACCAACATCAGTTAAACAAGCAATCTCTGTATTTAAAGACCAGTGTATCCCCTTCTCCTTATTTCTTCAGTTTTGCTATATTTGAAATATATATACTTTTGCTAAATATCCTGGGCTCAGTATCTATCAGTGGTCCAGGTCCTCTACACTCAGGGAGTTATGCAGTGGGTAGAACCCTGACCCTCCACGCCTGGTAGTGCCTTGTTCTGGAGGTCATCTCAAGCTTGTGCTCCCCTCTGTAGGTTGAAACGTCTGAGGTCATTCATCCATGCTTCCCTACAGAGTAATAATTCTAGAAAACCTTATTTTTTTCTTTCCAACTCTTCTCTATAATTAAATGGTGAACACTTTATTAGGTCTAATCTCGACTTTTCTTTCCCTGGTTAAACATTTCAGCACATCAATGGATGGCTACCACCAAAAGGAGCAGATTCCCACGCTAGCAACTAGACCCACCTGGACCTAAGTTTGCACATGTACACTTATGCAGGCCATAGATGGGTTGAAAATCAGACGATTTTTTGTCCGAAAAAAAAATCGGCTGATTTTCACACCGTTAATGGGTTAATTGGTCGGCCATTTTTCTGGATTTTGTCAGATTTTTTTGATCGGTAAAGTTTGAAAACGGCCGATTTTCGTGGCAATGATGGGCAAATCGTCCGATCTTTTTACCGATAGAAAATCTGCGCATGAGCCGTGACCTGCAAGAAAAAGCAGAAGAAAAAAAAAATAAAAACAAGAAGAAAAAGAAGAAGAGAATAAGAAAAAAAATAAGAAGAGGAAGAGGAAGAAGAAGAAGAGAAAGATGAGGAAGAAGATGAAGAAGAAGAAGAAGAGGAAGAAGAAGAAGAGAAAGAAGAAGAGAAGGAAGAAGAAGAAGAGAAGGAAGAAGAAGAAGAGAAAGAGGAAGAAGAAGAGAAGGAGGAAGAAGAAGAGAAGGAAGAAGAAGAAGAGAAAGAGGAAGAAGAAGAGGAAGAAGAGGAAGAAGAAGAGGAAGAAGAGGAAGAAGAAGAGAAAGAAGAAGAGGAAGAAGAAGAAGAGGAAGAAGAAGAAGAGAAAGAAGAGGAAGAAGAGAAAGAAGAGGAAGAAGAGAAAGAAGAGGAAGAAGAAGAAGAGAAAGAAGAGGAAGAAGAAGAAGAGAAAGAACAAGAGGAAGAAGAAGAAGAGAAAGAAGAAGAAGAGAAAGAAGAAGAAGAGAAAGAAGAAGAGAAAGAAGAAGAAGAAGAAGAGAAAGAAGAAGAAGAAGAGAAAGAAGAAGAAGAGAAAGAAGAAGAGAAAGAAGAAGAAGAGAAAGAAGAAGAGAAAGAAGAGGAAGAGAAAGAAGAGGAGGAGGAAGAAGAAGAAGAGGAAGAAGAAGAAGAGAAAGAAGAGGAGGAAGAAGAAGAGGAAGAGGAAGAAGAAGAAGAGGAAGAAGAAGAAGAAGAAGAGAAAGAAGAGGAAGAAGAAGAAGAGAAAGAAGAGGAGGAAGAAGAGAAAGAAGAGGAATTTCAGTCCGCTATTATATTTGACATTAAAAAGTATTGTGGTTGCAACAATGTATCTATTTGTATCCGAAAAAACCCAGCTGTATCCAAAATGGATACAAATAGATACAATGTTGCAACTGCTATACTTTTTAATGTCAAATATAATAGCGGGGCTCTCTGCAGGGACAGAAGTAATTAAATGCCGACCATGGACGGGAAGAAAATTGACCGATTTTTTTCTACTGTTGGTGGTAACGTCGGCCTATTGAACGACCGATTTTTTTGTTAAAAAAAGTCCGGTTTTCTCCCCGTCTATGGCCTGCATTAGTCCTCTTGCACACTTGACGTTTTTACAGCGGCCGTTTTTGGCTTTTGACGTTTTTTTTCTACAGCCAGTAAACCCCCCAGCATGTTATCCTAGGTGTCCATGCACACATAGACTGTAATCAACGTTTTTTGGCTGATAAAAAAAACAGAATTAGTGGGTTTCTAGAGGAGTTTTTTAGCTGTAAAAACGCTCTAACACTGAAAAAGATGGTAAAACACAGCAGACTGGCGTTTTTGGACTTTTTTTACCCCCAAAAAATGCTGAAAAACACAAACGTGGTAAAACACTGCTAAATGCTAATGCAAAAACGCTAAAAAAAGCTGAAAAATGCACATTTTTTAACGTGACTTTACACAGCTAATGTTACCAGCGTTATCAAAACGCCCCGTGTGCATGGAGCCTTAGGGAGCCTGTCCATCACTTTCCAGACCTAGAAGTGCAGAGCACTGTACACGAAAGGGTGGTAAGACTGTTGCCTTGACATCTAACACCACCATTTAAAAATATACTCTTTCATCTACAGCCAGAATAATTTAACGTAAAAACCACAAGATTCCCAGGTACATTAGTAACACACAGGTATTGTTTAATATCAGCTTGTAAAGGCTAGTCTGCTGAGCATTTGATTCAGCATGCAATTACAAAGCCTTTAACAAGCTTCACATGGCTCTTACGAAGCTCTTAAAACACACTTCAGCTCCAAATGTCAATTTTAAGGTCTGAGTCCTTAAGAAGTACAAATATTCAATAATAGTAGGGAAAACTGCAAGGTGGCAGAACAATTGGTAAAATATTATATGGAAAACAAGTGTAGGGTGACCTACTGTTCATGGGATGCACTAGTTAGGATGGCTGTTCTTTCAGAGAACGATCATAGAGACAGGACGTAAGCTACAACGTACTACTCTTTGGACCCATTCATATTTGGGCTGTTTGCCATTACACGCGGGAGACTCAGCAGGGTTTGCTGCGAATGGGAAGCCCTTTTGAAAGCAATAGGGTCCTGACAGCTCCCATAGCCATTTGTGGTCGTTCACATGTAATCACTCATGTAGGGATTACCTGCAGACGACTGGCCCTGGATGCATACAAAACATGTGCGTTTTGTTTCGTAATGAATCGATATTTGGAAATTTGGATGTATACGAATCTCCGAATGAACATAGAATGGAATGTCAACAAATCCTTAAAAAGTTATAAAGAAATTAACAAATGCATTTGTTTCATTCGTTTCATTCGGATGACATCACATGATGCAATAGTAGTTCAGGCTCATGGGGAAATGAATTCAATTTGCAAATTTGTTAGATAATTTGGATTTGCGTAAATGTGATTTAAATCGAACTTGTAATTGTCACAGCCAGTTAACCATTTGAGGACCATAAGATTTTGGAACGCCAAAAGAATAAATTTTTTTGTTTTTAAAGTTCGTACACTTCAGTTGCTGTAACTAAGCCATTTCATGAAATAATTGGCAAAAAGCTAGATCCATTTGTTATTTGTTGATAAGAACTAATATTTTGACTCAAACCAAAAAAAAGAGTTTTAAGTTCTTAATCAGATGATACACGCAATTAAAAACATGGGACAAGTACGTCCCTTGGTCCTCAAAGGGTTAAAGTGATTCTAAAGGGAAGATATTTTTTTAAACCATGTCCCGCCCACCATATAAAGAAATGACAGACGGGTGGCGGTTCTCTCATTCTGGGAGGACATCATATGACGTCCTCCCACTCTAGCTGCGCATGTGCGCCGATAAGTGGTGCACTGTGTCCCTGGAACACAGCGGATCACTGATTGCAGTAAAGAGCTTAAGACACAGGCTCTATCATGTGATCAGTTGTGTCCAATCACAGCTGATCACATGTAAATAGGAAATGCTGGTTATCGGCAGTCCTCTCCTCGCGCTGACAGCCGGTAATCGGCATTCCTCAGAGGGGACATGTACACTGGTCATCATAGTACTGATCATCAGTGCAACCCCATCCGTGCCACCTGTCAGTGCCCATCAATGCCACATATCAGTGCCCATTAGAGCTGCCTTTCAGTGCTGCCTATCAGTGCCAGTCAGTGCCCGGCAGTGCTGCCTAACAGTTCCAATTAGTGCCGCCTATCAGTGCCAGTCAGTGCCGCCTAGCAGCTGCATATAAGAGTGCTGCCTTTCAGTGCCCGTCAGTGCTGCCTAACAGTTCCAATTAGTGCCGCCTATCTGTGCCAGTCAGTGCCACCTAGAAGCTGCATATATATGAGTGATGCCTGTCAATGCCCATCAGTGATGCCTGTTGATGGCCATCAGTGCCGCCTATCAGTGCCCATCACTGCAGCCTCATTAGTGCAGGAGTGAAGGACAAAAATTACTTATTTACAAAATTTTATAACAGAAACTAAGAAAAAACTTTTTTTTTCAAAATTTTCAGTTTTTTTTAGTTTGTTTTGCAAAAAATAAAAAAAAAACAGTGGTGATTTAATACCACCAAAAGAAAGCTCTATCTGTCTAAAAAAAATGATAAAAATTATGTTTGGGTACAATGTTGCATGATTGTGCAATTGTCATTCAAAGTGCGACAGCGCAGAAGGCTGAAAATGGTCTGGGCAGGAAGGGGGTAAAAGTGCTCGTGGCAAGTGGTTAAAACAACAAACATGCTATACTTACCTGCTATGGTTTTGCACAGAGCAGCCTCAATCTCTTCTGTTTGTGTCCCCCAGTGGTGTCCCTGGCTCCTCCCCCTGCCAAGTGACCCCAGTAGCAAGCCTCTTGCTATGGGGGCACTCAAGCAGGCTCGCCCCTGAGCCGCGCTGTGTCCATTTCCACAGAGTGTGGCACAGCCCTGTCCCTCACTCTCTCTTCATTGGCTTACTGGCTGTGTGAACCAGTGAGGAGAGAGAGACCCTGGAGAACTGCTGCTCTCGTGCATATTGCTGGATTGAAATGTGGCTCAGATAACGATTGGGGGGCTGAGGGGGGGGAGTTGCACCCAGAAGGTTTTTTACCTTGGTGCATAGAATGTTCCACAGTCTAATGCAATTCTTAGGTTTGAAAAATTTGGGGCTTCTGAATTTTGCATTATTCATTCCGTTGTGTCAGAAAATGCTGAATACTTTTGAATAGTCATGATATTTGAATATCAAAGTCCCCGGAAATATATAGCAATCTTCTGGAAAAAAATGCAAAATCTCTCGAATCCACCCAGACCAACAAGTATGCTAAACAAATGCCGAAACAAAATTCTTCAATGAACGATTGCATCCAAAACAAAACAAACATTTCCAGCATGCACGTGTCCAATGAAGACGTCTGCATCTAGGGGCAATCATCTGCATTCATCAAATGGTTCATGTGAATGGCTGCGGGTGCTCTCAGGCTCCCATTGCCTCAATGGGGCTTCCTGCCCAAAGCTAATCACAAGGAATCCTGCTGAGTCTCCCGCAGGTAATCGCAAAAGGCGGCATTCGCAAATATGAAGGGGGATTTGAGGCCCATTCATGCCATGTGTGTTGGGCTGCATTGCTCAATACATGCTCTACACCAGGGGTCTCCAAATGTTCTCAGCAAAGGGCCAGTTTATTGTCCTTCTGATTTTAGACCATGGTAATTGGGAGTAGAAAAGGTCTCAGCATCAGTGAGAGTAAACATGGCCCACCTTTGGTGTCAGTGAGAGGACTGTGCCCCAATCTCGGTGTCATTGGGAGGAACTGTGCCCTATTGTTCCTGTCATTGGAGGGAATTGTGCCCCATCGTTCGTGTCATTAGAGGGAATTGTGCCCTTCTTTGGTGTCAGTGGATGAAATAGTGCCCCAAGTGTCAGTTAAAAGCAAACCAGGGGCCACATCCAGCCTTCAGACCGCAGTTTGGAGACCCCTGGTCTAGAGCAGAGCAGAGTAGTCTACAAACATGCGGCCTGAGGGCTGGATGTGGCCCTTTGTTTGAGGAATGAGGGCCACTTAAATGATTTAGTAAATGGTCGTGGGTCACAATGAAATGAAAGTTCATAATTTCAAATAGCATAATGAACATTTTCCTCCTGCAGCTGCTGAATGCTGGCACAAGGGAGAGGAGGAGAAGCCAGATTTCAGCAGTTGCAGGAGGAAAATGGAAAGGATCGGTTCCTGTATAGGCTGCCCCTGTTGTCCCTCCTGTCCAATGTGACAGGGAGGCTGCAGTGCGCTTCTTTGGTTTGAGGTCAAGGGCTCTGAAGGCTACAGGTTGAGGGCTGCCCCTCTTCTAAGCAAACAGCATGTTTACTGCCCTTTAGGCTTCAAGGGGACCTAGACGTTTGCCAGTGACAAACATCAGAAAATTCAGCAAAAACGCACAACATGCTTTTCTGCAGCGTCTCCATTGAAGTCTATAGGACCGAAAACGCAACCTTTTGCGTTTAAAAGAGTCCCGACCCTTTCCAAAAAACGCACCGGGTGAAAACACGGAGATGGGAATGTGTCCCATAGGAAATCATGTTAAATGGACTGTAGTGCGTTTCTGCAAAACGCTGCGGAAACCGCTTAGGTGTGAACCTAGACTAAGGTGGGGGGTGGTAAAAATGCAGTTGAAACATCTATGTTTACCAACAAGTGTAAACTAAGGGTGGCCATACACTATACAATTTTCTTTTAGGTTCTCACCTAAGCATTTTGCAGAAACGCACAGCAGTCCATTTAACATGGTTTCCTATGGGACACGTTCCCATCTCCGCGTTTTCACCCGGTGCGTTTTTTGGAAAGGTTCAGGGACTTTTTTAAATGCAAAACGATGCGTTTTGGTTCTATAGACTTCAATGGTGATGCTGCTGAAAGGCATGTAGTGCGTTTTTGGTGTGTTTTTGTATGCACTTTGCCTTTTAATCTACCCATAAAAAAACCCCTAAAAACGCACTTCAGAAACGGATCAAACACAAACTGTATAGGTGTGAACCTGGCCTTAGATTTACCAAAATCCATATAATACGAGGTCAAACCTAAACAACACTTCAATTGTATCCACTTAGGCAGGTCCTTGTACTACAGAGTTAAAGGAGATTGTACAGGAAATTGTATAGTGTATGGGCAGCCTAAGACTTTACATGTGACCTTGTATGTACAAACCCATTGCACTTCTATATGCTCAAGCTCTGTGGTCTCCAAACTGCGGCACGGGGTCCATGTGTGGCCCTTTGCTTGCTTTTATCCGGCCCTTGGGGCGTTGTTCTGCCCGCCATCAGCAACAGAGGGGCACTATTCCTCCCACTGACACCAATCATGGGGCACTATTCCTCCCACTGACACCAATGATGGGGCACTATTCCTCCCACTGATACCAATGATGGAGCACTATTCCTCCCACTGACACCAGTAATGGGCCACTATTCCTCCCACTGATACCAACGATGGGGCACTATTCTTCGCACTGACACCAATGATGGAGCACTGTTCCTCCCACTAACACCAATGATCGGGCACTGTTCCTCCCACTGACACCAATGATGGGGCACTATTCCTCCCACTAACACCAATGATGAGGCACTATTCCTCCCACTGATACCAATGATGGGGCACTATTCCTCCCACTGACACCAGTGACGGGGCACTATTCCTCCCACTGACACCAATGATGGGGCACTATTCCTCCCACTGACACCAGCGATGGGGCACTATTCCTCCCACTGATACCAATGATGGGGCACTATTCTTCCCTCTGACACCAACGATGGGGCACTATTCCTCCCACTGACACCAATGATGGGGCACTATTCCACTGACACCAATGATGGGGCACTATTCCTCCCACTGACACCAATGATGGGGCACTATTCCTCCGACTGATACTAATGATGGGGCACTATTCCTCCCACTGACACCAATGATGGGACACTATTCCTCCCACTGACACCAATGATGAGGCACTATTCCTCCTACTGACACTAATGATGGGGCACTATTCTTCCCACTGACACCAATGATGGGGCACTATTCCTCCCACTGACACCAATGATGGAGCACTGTTCCTCCCACTGACACCAATGATGGGGCACTATTCCTCCCACTGACACCAATGATGGAGCACTGTTCCTCCCACTGACACCAATGATGGGACACTATTCCTCCGACTGATACTAATGATGGGGCACTATTCCTCCCACTGACACCAATGATGGGGCACTATTCCTCCCACTGACACCAATGATGGAGCACTGTTCCTCCCACTGACACCAATGATGGAGCACTGTTCCTCCCACTGACACCAATGATGGGGCACTGTTCCTCCCACTGACACCAATGATAGGGCACTATTGCTCCCACTGACACCAATGATGGGGTACTATTCTTCAACTGACACTAATGATGGAGCACTATTCCTCCTACTGACACCAATGATGGGGCACTATTCTTCCCTCTGACACCAATGATGGGGCACTATTCCTCCCACTGACACCAGTGATGCGGCACTCTTCCTCCCACTGACACCAATGATGGGGCACTATTCATCCCATTGATACCAGTGATGGGGCATTGTTTACTCCTACTGACACCAGGACATTTTCTACTCCCACTGGCCACAGTCCGGCCCCCCTAAAGTCTGACAGTGAACTGGCCCTTTATTTATAAAGTTTGGATAGCTCTGCTCTAGCTTGATAAAATCTGCTCTCTGATTGGCTGGTGTACTCCCCTCTTCCACGTTCCTTGTTCCATGATATGTGATCACCTGATATCCATTAATGATCCACACCTGGGACTCCCCTGTGCACACCTCCCTGCACCTCTCCTCCCAGCAAGTCATCACAAAGGTAGGAAAATCTCTTTAGTATTTCTGCGATTTGTGTGGAATTTCAGCGCCATTTCTGAAGACTTTATTGCTACTTGTGAAGATTTTCAACGATTTCTTGCAATTTCCATTATATTCCATGTATGTGAAATCGCAACAAAACTGCGGAAAAAGTCATCACAAAAAATCCAAAATGTTAAATATCCCTAAACACATATGCTAATATACATGTAGTGAACACAAACAATCATAAAAGAAATCCCAAAAATAACCAATACATATAAATAAAATAAAAATACAAAGAAATATATAAAAATTCTAAAATATTATCCAAATTGTAAGTCACTTGTGTCCAAAAAAAAACATTTTTGGACATTAATTTATATATATATTTTTTTGGACACGAGTGACTTACAATTTGGATAATATTTTAGAATTTTTATATATTTCTTTGTATTTTTATTTATATGTATTGGTTATTTTTGGGATTTCTTTTATGATTGTTTGGATTTTTTGTGTTGGTTTGCACTTTCAAATACACTTGTATACTTGACACCCCAAACACTGCGCATTCACCTGAGCCAGGCTGCATGGTACCACCATCCCGTGCCATCCAGATGCAATGTGTTCTTGGAAAGTAGTGCGTTCAATACTTTATCTGTGATTACAGACCATTCAAATGAATGGGCTGAAAAATCTCACCGCACTGAATCGCACAGGACTGCGTTCCTGTGCAACTCAGGAGTGAACCCGCACTAATTGTCTGCAATGACAGAGTTTCTATATTACAGGTGTTCATACAGCACTTTACATATATATTGTACAGTCACATCAGTCCTTGCGTTCGAGGAGCTTACAATCTAAGGTCCCGTACTCTCACACACTGGGGTCAGTTTATACAGCAGCCAATTAACCTACCAGCATGTCTTTAAATTATAGGGGGGCTGGAGTACCCAGAAGAAACACACAAATACAGTAAGAGCATGCAAACTCCATGCAGGTAGTGGTTGTTGGGATCTGAACCTAGGACCCCAGTGCTGCAAGGCTGTATATATCTATATTACAGGTGTTTATACAGCACTTTACAAGGAGCTTACAATCTAAGGTCCCCGTCTCACATACTAGAGCCAATTGTCAGCATGTCTTTGGAGTGTGGTAGGAAACAAGCACAGCGAGAGCATACAAACTCCATGCAGACAGCGTTTTTATTGGGGATCTGGTATCCTATTTTTATGTGTACCGGAGTACAGCAACGCACTGCCGTCCATGTCTGTACACTACATCCTGGATGCTCGGGTGGGGAAAAGGGCAACCTCATTTATGGTGAACAGGCTCAGCCACCCATATGCAAGGACCCTTTGGGGAGATTTACTTACCCCAGGTTCACACCTAAGCGTTTTTCAGAAACGCAGTACAGTCTATTTAACATGATTTCCTATGGGACAGGTTCATATCTTTGCGTTTTCATCCGGTGCGTTTTTTTTTAGAAAGGGTCATGAACTTTTTTGAACGCAAAAAGTTGCATTTCGTGCTCTATAGACTTCAATGGAAACGCTGCAGAAAAAAAACATGTAGTGCGTTTTTGCTGCATTTTTTTACAATTTTGATGCATTTTTTTTTGTGTTTTGCATTTTAATCTGCTTAGCAACAAGAAAAAAAAAAAACCCGACAAAAACGCATGTGCAAAAACCCAAGACGGACCTCAAAAAGCACTGCAGAAACGGATTAAACGCATACAGCATAGGTGTGAACCTAGCCTAAGTGAATGGGCTGCCCTAAGTGCAGTTCACCTTAATGCGTGAAAAATATGCATGTAGTTCGTTTTTGATGCGTTTTGTGTTTTAATCTGCCCAGCAACAAGTTGGGAAAAAAATCCCCATAAAAATGCAGAACGCATCAAAAAAGTGCAAAAATGCAAAAAGCACTGCTATAGATTTCAATGGAATTGCTGCAGAAATGCATGTGGTGCGTTTTTGATGTTTCAATCTGCCCAGCAACAAGTTGGAAAAAGCCCCATAAAAATGCAAAACGAGTCAAAACCGCACCGCAAAAAGCACTGCTTCTGTAGATTTCAATGGAAACGCTGCAGAAAAGTGTGTAGTACATTTTTGCCACGTTTTTGATGCATTTTGCGTTTTAAATCTGCCTAGCAACAAGAAAAAAAATGTACATGAAATGAAAAAAAATGTACATGAAATGAAAAAAAATGAACATGAAATGAAAAAAAATGAATGAGCAGAAATGGCTCAAACGCAACCAATCAGCTTCCAGGTTTAATTGCCAATGCTTAATTGAACAAGCTGAAGCTAGAAGCTGATTGGCTACCATGCACAGCTGTACCAGATTCTGAGTGCTCCAGTTTTAGTAAATCCCCTCCTTGTTTTCTATTTTGTTTTTCTATTCTATTTTTTTCCCCTCTGATCTGGGATCTGTCTGTCACTCACCGTGTTTTCTATATGTATCTGTGGCCGCTGCGACTTTCAGATGGCAGTAGTTGGGGCTTAAAGTGTCGCTAAAAGAAATGACGCAGTGTGTCGCCCTGGGAATTTCAGCAGTTGTATTCCCGAGTCCCTCTGTTTCATCATTACCAGTAGATCTGTTATGCAGTCCAGTGCATTTTTTTTTCTGCATCAAAAACGCATGGATAGTGGGTTATATGTGTTTTAATGGCCTAGTTCATACCAGTGCGGTCAGTTCCAGTGCAGAAAAAAAAGTAGAACATGCATTCTTTTCCTGAACTGTACTGGAATGCAGCAAAACGCTCCAAAAATGCCCCGGAACGCACATGTCCCTAACTATGATTAGGAATAAAAAATACACCAGAACACACCAAGAAGCATGTGTCAAAATGTGCATGCGGTACCTCACACGGACTGCGTTTCTGTGGTGTGAACCGACCCTAAGGCGTCATGTATTGGTGGATTTAGGTGACCATTTACCATCAATGATTGTGGAACTTTTTTTTTTTTTTGTGGGGAGGGGTTGTAAAGACCACACATAAGGAAATGATAGGACTTTTAGAGCCCATTCACAATTGTGCGACTTTGCGGTCCGAAGTCGCATCCCATGTTTCCCAATGAGTACCATTTGCATCCGTGCAACTTCAAGTTGCAGCGACTCGAAAGTAGTTCCTTCACTACTATGGTCCGACTTTCATGTGACTTGAGGGCCATAGACTTCAATGTAAACTCTCCAAAGTCGCATGGAAGTTGCACCTAAAAGATACACATGCACCTTATGCGTGACTTTGTACAGGACAAACAGTCATCCTAGGTCAAAGCCCAAACTTAGTGCAATTTTCCCACGTGACGGAATCGCAAAAAAACCATGCCTTTACAAAAACGCTTGTAGCTTGTTACCCAGAAATGATGCAGAAAAGCATGTAGTGCATTTTTTATGCGTTTTGCATTTTAATCTACTTGACGAGAAAAAAAACCTGCAAAAAATGCATGTGCAAAATGGACCGCAAAAAGCACTGCAGAAATGGATCAAATGCAAGCTGCATAGGTGTGAACCTAGCCAATGTAAATGGGCTGCCCTAAGTGCAATGCGCCTTAACGCGTGAAAAATGTGCAAGAAATGCATGTAGTGCGTTTTAATCTGCCCAGCAACAAGTTGGAAAAAAAACCATAAAAACGCAAAACGCGACAAAAATTCGTGCAAAAATGCAAAACACACCACAAAAAGCACTGCTTCTATAGACTTCAGTGGAATTGCTGCAGAAGTGCATGAAGTGCGTTTTTTGATGTGTTTTAATCTGCCCAGTAACCAGTTGGAAAAAAAAATTATAGAAATGCAAAACGCATTAAGACGTGCAAATATGCAAAACGCACTGCAAAAAGCACTTCTATAGACTTCAGTGGAATTGCTTCAGAAGTGCATGAAGTGCGTTTTTGATGTGTTTTAATCCACCCAGCAACAAGTTGGAAACCCCCCCCCCCCCCCATAAAAATGCAACACATAAAAAACACATGCAAAAATGCACTGCAAAAATCTGTGCAGCAAAAAGTTTGAAAAAAAACCATAAAAATGCTGAACGCATCCAAAACGCGTCAAAAACGTGCAAAAATGCAAAACGCACCGCAAAAACATTGCTTCTATAGACTGCAGTGGAATTGCTGCAGAAGTGCATGAAGTGCGTTTTTGATGTGCTTTACTCTGCCCAGCAACAAGTTGGAAAAAAACCCATAAAAATGCAAAACGCGGCAAAAATGCAAAACGCACTGAAAAAAAGCACTGCTTCTATAGACTTCAGTGGAATTGCTTCAGAAGTTCATGAAGTGCGTTTTGATGTGTTTTAATCTGCCCAGCAACAAGTTGGAAACCACCCCCCTCCATAAAAATGCAAAACACATAAAAAACACATGCAAAAACGCACCTTAAAAATGCATGAAAAATGTGCAAGCAATGCATGTAGTGCTTTTTAATCTGTGCAGCAACAAGTTCGAAAAAACCCATAAAAATGCAAAACGCATCCAAAATGTGTCAACGTGCAAAAATGCAAAACGCACCGCAAAACACTGCTTCTATAGGCTGCAGTGGAATTGCTGCAGAAGTGCATGAAGTGTGTTTTTGATGTGTTTTAATCTGCCTAGCATCAAGTTGGAACCCCCCCCCCATAAAAATGCAAAACACATAAACACATGCAAAAATGCGTGAAAAATGTGCAAGAAATGCATGTAGTGCGTTTTAATCTGCCCAGCAACAAGTTGGAAAAAACCCATAAAAATGCAAAACGCATCCAAAACGCGTCAAAAACGTGCAAAAATGCAAAACGCACCGCAAAAAGCATTGCTTCTATAGACTGCAGTGGAATTGCTGCAGAAGTGCATGAAGTGCGTTTTTGATGTGTTTTAATCCGCCCAGCAACAAGTTGGAAAAAAACCCCATAAAAATGCAAAACGCCTACAAAACACATGCAAAAATGTGTGAAAAATGTGCAATAAATGATTGTAGTGCATTTTAATCTGCCCAGCAACAAGTTGGGGAAAAAAAACCTATAAAAATGCAAAACGCGTCAAAAAAGTGCAAAAATGCGAAACGCACTGCAAAAATGCGTGAAATGTGCAAAAAAAAAAGCGAGCGTACACGCGCTCCCACTATACTCAGGTGCAATCGGAGCCTAAGGCTAGTGCCACACTGCACCCTATATGTCATTTTTGATTTGCACCCCCCCCCCCATAATGAAGTGAACCTAGGTTCAGGGAGGCACCCCATGGTGAATGCAGGCTGGTGTTGGGCATGGACCGGCGGCTTTGATGAAAGGCACACATGAGCTGCGTTGCCGTGTTCCGGTGTCACTGGCTCCCCTCCCAGCAGCTTCATTTGCATTCAGCTGTGCGATCGCCTGGTGGCTCGCCGTGCCGGCTCTTACCTTGGTCTGATGCGTCTGTATTTGGGGAAGAAAATGACACAGTTTTATTTGGCTTTCATTTCTGCTCTCTGAAGAGTCAGGACATTGCTTTTTGCTCGGCGGCTTCACTTCAAAGGCTGCGCTTGTTTTGGGCTCAAGAAATATGTGATTTAAAATAATATTTTTTTCCTTTCCTGTGATTTACCAGTAAACACTTCAGAGGGTGCGGGATTCCAGAACCTGGTTGGGTGTTTTAACTCCTTTTCATAAATTTCAAGAAATCTAGAGGCCTCCAGTGGCTGCCGAAAGCATGCACCCTGCTGCAGACTTCTGGAGGTGAGTCGGGCTGCTGAGAGGAGTCACAAGACTGCCTGCAGCTCAATTAACAGAGAGAACTCAGACGAAACATACAAATCAGCTCTAAAAATGTTTTGTAGTTTATTAAATATATTCATAGCATATGCCACGCGGCACTCTATATACTGTAGGCCAGGGGCGGACTGACCACTCATGGGGCCCCCGGGCAATAGGGGGTTATGGGGCCCTTGTGTCCTTGCCCACACTCAAAACTCGCCTTAAAAAGTACCAGGGGCATTTCATGGGGCCCCCTACTGACCCCGGGCCCTCGGGCAGTGCCCGAGTGCTCGAATGGTCAGTCGGCCCCTAATTCATAGCATATGCCACGCGGCACTCTATATACTGTCAGGGGCGGACTGACAACTCATGGGGCCCCCGGGCAATAGGGGATCATGGGGCCCCTGTGTCCTTGCCCACACTCAAAACTCACCAAAAAAAGGTACCAAGGGCATTTCATGGGGCCCCCTACTGACCCCAGGCCCTCGGGCAGTGCCCGAGTGCTCGAATGGTCAGTCCACCCCTAATTCAAAGCATATGCCACGCGGCACTCTATATACTGTAGGCCAGGGGTGGACTGACAACTCATGGGGCCCCCGGGCAATAGGGGATCATGGGGCCCCTGTGTCCTTGCCCAAACTCAAAAAAGCCTATGAAAAAGGTACCAGGGGCATCTCATGGGCCCCCTACTGACCCCAGGCCCTCAGGCAGTGCCCGAGTTTCCAAATGGTCAGTCCGCCCCTGCTGTAGGCAGAGAGTCTTGTGACTCCTCTCAACAGCCTTAAAGGGTAAGTTCACCTTTTCACCAAAAAATTAAAAGGTGGGCTAACTCCAAATATCTTGGTGTTCGCTGCACATAGTGTCTGTAATGCCAGGTGCTGCCAGTGTAGCGGCCCGTACTCCGCAATACACAGCCCTGGAGTGAGGATCCATCATAATGCATGCTATGGCAATAGCTCATTGGCCAGCAAAGCTATGTGACCGTGCTGACCAATGAGAGGTGCAGCTGAGGCTTCTTCCTCCAGTAAGAAAGAAGAGCTGCTGGATCGCTAGCACAGTCACGTGGTCGCACGACCAATGAACGCTTGTCACTGCCAGCATTTTGATGGATACTCTTTGGAGGTTTGTATTACGGTGTACAGACCAGGGCCGGACTGACAACTCATGGGGCCCCCGGGCAATAGGGGATCATGGGGCCCCTGTGTCCTTGCCCAAACTCAAAAAAGCCTATGAAAAAGGTACCAGGGACATCTCATGGGGCCCCCTACTGACCCTGGGCCCTCGGGCAGTGCCCGAGTTTCCAAATGGTTAGTCCGCCCCTGGTACAGACTGCCACACCAACAGCACAGGGCGGGTGCAGTGGGGTCTGGAGGGGTGGCCAGGATAGTTGGAGTTATTTCACCTTTTTATTTTTTCATAAAAAGGTGAAGTCGCCCTTTAAGGGCTCATGTAGACGGGGCGTTTGGAAAACTCTTCTGACCGCTAGAAACTGCTAGAAAATGCAGGATAAAAAAAAAAAACACAGTTTAGCTGCGTTTGCATACCACGTTTATTTGCGTTTAGAAGTGTTTTTAATAGATAACCTCAGGAGACCTTCCCAAATGCCCAGAATGCTCTGAAAAACAGTAAATAATTAACTATTTCAGACATTTTGAGAGAAATAGAGAGAGCAGAAGCAGAGAGAGCAGTATGTGTTGAGATGACCTGTCTTTTCTGGTTGTATTCACTATGGATCCCATCATGAGCATAATGCGGCACGTTCTACCATTGCTTCCTTCACGCGAAACCTGGAACTGACTGCGCTGGTGTACCGGGTCCATTTGAATACCTGGAAAACGCTTCTAAGCGAAAACGCTTATAAACACGGTTAACCACGTTTACAAGCGTTTGAAAAGTCGGTAAAATCTACTCCTGAACACAAGTTTGGTGCGTTCAAAAACACGGCTTTAAACTCAACTGCCTGTAAATGACTGTAAACAACGATGTGTACATGGACACAGGAAAACATTAGGGAAAAAATGCAGAAAAGCTCCTGAACAGGGGCGGACTGACCATTTGGAAACTTGGGCACTGCCCGAGGGCCCAGGGTCAGTAGGGGGCCCCATGAGATGCCCCTGGTACCTTTTTCATAGGCTTTTTTGAGTTTGGGCAAGGACACAGGGGCCCCATGATCCCCTATTGCCCGGGGGCCCCATGAGTTGTCAGTCCGTTCCTCCTCCTGAACGTCCGTTTAGCAGCTGCATTGTACAGTGGGCTCTGAGGAAGAGGTACAATCCCGAAACGCGCCAGCCACCAGCTATCCAGAGGTTCACAATCCCCCACCAGACCACCTTCAGGGGTTCCTGGACCACTTTACATCCCTTGCAACATTTTGATCTGATTATATTTCTCTTGTATTGTACAATTTATAAATAAATCTCATTTTTAAGGTAATGCATTAGGCCTGTGCTGTGTAGTTTTGTGATAGAAATAATACACCTTGTATGGAGGTGTGTCTTTAATAAGTCATATGGTAAAACAATAATAAATAACCAGCCTGTGGCTTTAGGAAGCCAGGTTCCAAGATGGACGGCCTGTCCGCTCAGAGGGAAGCAGTGGAGTAGAATGCCTGTCAGTGCAGGGACCACGTTTACCCGACGTCCCAGCGTCCTGGATGACGTCACCACGATGTGGAGAGACAGAGGGGGGGAACTCTTGCTGGAGCCGCAGCTTTAGAAGGAAGAGGCCGGTTGCTGGGACAACATGTTTCGCGCGCATGCGCTTTGTCAAGTCTCTTGACAACTTGAGACTTGACAAAGCGCATGCGCGCGAAACATGTTGTCCCAGCAACCGGCCTCTTCCTTCTAAAGCTGCGGCTCCAGCAAGAGTTCCCCCCCCTCTGTCTCTCCACATTGTGGTGACATCATCCAGGACGCTGGGACGTCGGGTAAACGTGGTCCCTGCACTGACAGGCATTCTACTCCACTGCTTCCCTCTGAGCGGACGGGCCGTCCATCTTGGAACCTGGCTTCCTAAAGCCACAGGCTGGTTATTTATTATTGTTTTACCATATGACTTATTAAAGACACACCTCCATAGAAGGTGTATTATTTCTATCACAAAGCTACACAGCGCCTGGCTCCTGTTCATACCTCCCACAAACCGATGTGTTTTTACCATGGCAGCAGTGAGTTTTTTCCCCACCAATCATAGTTGACATATACCATTCACTTATTTCCTTTGGGACACATCTGTGCGCTTTTATCCAGACCATTAGGCCTGTGCGCCTTCTTTTTGTTTCTTATATGCAGTCTACATGAGCCCTAAGGCTGCTGACAGGAGTCACAAGACTCTCTGCAGCTTATTGTCTGTTCCTACAATATGTTGTTCTGCCATGTAGTGGCCACAATGACATAAAGATGTATATTACCCACTTGCCCTCCTGAGGATTTACCCCCCTTAATGACCAGGCCTCTTTTTGCTACTCGGCGCTGCACTAATGCAACTGATAATTGCGCGGTCATGCAACGCGGCACCCAAACGAAATTTACGTCCTTTTTTTCACACAAATAGGGCTTTCTTTCGGTGGTATTTAATCACCTGTGCGCTTTTTATTATTCACGCTATGAGGAAAAAAAGGCCAAAAAATTTTAAGAAAAACAATATTTTTTACTTTCAGCTATAAAAAATATATAGTAAACTCAAAGTTGGTTATAAATTTAGGCCAAAATGTATTCTGCTCCTCGTTTTGGTAAAAAAAAAATCCCAATAAGTGTATATTGATTACTTTGTGTGAAAGTTATAGCGTCTACAAACTATGGTATAGATAATGGAATTTACGCCTTTTTTTGCTATACAGCGCTGCGCTAGTTTAACGGACAATTTTGCGATCATGCAATACGGTACATAAATGAAATTTACATCCTTTTTTTTCCCACAAATTGAGCTTTCTTTTGGTGGTATTTTATCCCCTGTGCGTTTTATTTTTTGCGCTATAAAAAAAAGGACTGACAGTTTTAAAGAAAAAAATTTATATTTTGGACTTTTTGCTATAAAACATATCCAGTAAAAATCAAATTTAGTCATAAATTTCAGCCAAAATGTATTCTGCTACATGTCTTTGCAAAAAAAAAAAAATCCCAATCCCAAAATTAATTGGTTTATGTGAAAGTTATAGCGTTTACAAATGATATACAGTCAGGTCCATAAATATTGGGACATCGACACAATTCTAACATTTTTGGCTCTATACACCACCACAATGGATTTGAAATGAAACGAACAAGATGTGCTTTAACTGCAGACTGGCCACTTTAATTTGAGGGTATTTACATCCAAATCAGGTGAACGGTGTAGGAATTACAACAGTTTGCATATGTGCCTCCCACTTGTTAAGGGACCAAAAGTAATGGGACAGAATAATAATCATAAATCAAACTTTCACTTTTTAATACTTGGTTGCAAATCCTTTGCAGTCAATTACAGCCTGAAGTCTGGAACGCATAGACATCACCAGATGCTGGGTTTCATCCCTGGTGATGCTCTGCCAGGCCTCTACTGCAACTGTCTTCAGTTCCTGCTTGTTCTTGGGGCATTTTCCCTTCAGTTTTGTCTTCAGCAAGTGAAATGCATGCTCAATCGGATTCAGGTCAGGTGATTGACTTGGCCATTGCAGAACATTCCACTTCTTTCCCTTAAAAAACTCTTTGGTTGCTTTTGCAGTATGCTTTGGGTCATTGTCCATCTGCACTGTGAAGTGGCGTCCAATGAGTTCTGAAGCATTTGGCTGAATATGAGCAGATAATATTGCCCGAAACACTTCAGAATTCATCCTGCTGCTTTTGTCAGCAGTCACATCATCAATAAATACAAGAGAACTAGTTCCATTGGCAGCCATACATGCCCACGCCATGACACTACCACCACTATGCTTCACTGATGAGGTGGTATGCTTAGGATCATGAGCAGTTCCTTTCCTTCTCCATACTCTTCTCTTCCCATCACTCTGGTACAAGTTGATCTTGGTCTCCTCTGTCCATAGGATGTTGTTCCAGAACTGTGAAGACTTTTTTAGATGTTGTTTGGCAAACTCTAATCTGGCCTTCCTGTTTTTGAGGTTTACCAATGGTTTACATCTTGTGGTGAACCTTCTGTATTCACTCTGGTGAAGTCTTCTCTTGATTGTTGACTTTGACACACATACACCTACCTCCTGGAGAGTGTTCTTGATCTGGCCAACTGTTATGAAGGGTGTTTTCTTCACCAGGGAAAGAATTCTTCGGTCATCCACCACAGTTGTTTTCCGTGGTCTTGTTTTTTTTTTGGGTGAGGGGATGGGAAAAGTGCCAATGATTATGAGATTATTATTTGATTGGCTGGGGGTTAAAGTGCAACTGAGCACCAATGATTGTGTTTTTTTGGGAGGGGGGGGATAAAGTGCCAATGACCACAAACGCTGATTTATTTAAGGTTGTAGGAGGTAATTAATGTGCCAGTGACTACCAATGATTGTGCAATTGATTTTCAAGTTCCACTGACTTCCAATAAAAGTGGAATTTTTTTTTGGGGGGGGGGCAGAAATTACAGTACCACCAGTGATTGTGGGATTGTCTTTTTTTTTCAAAGGTGTGTGTGTATGTGGGCAGTTGACGCATTTTGCTTTTTGGGGGGCTAATAGGAAAGTGTGACAGTTCTGTTCATCTACTGTGACTTTGATATGACTCTAATGCGACTTTGATGCAACTTGAGTGCCAGAGAGTGTAACGTCACGCCAAAGTCGCACTACATGAACAGAACTGTCATACTTTCCTATTAGCCAAAAAGAAATGCGACTTTGGACACCACTTCCTGCATTACTTTGATGCTACTTCAGTGCCAGAGAGTGTAATGTTGCATCAAAGTTGTACTACATGAACAGAACTGTCGTACTTTGCTATTGGGGTCAGTTTTTTCATCAGTTCACGCCAGTTTTTTCATCAGTTCACGCCAGTTTTTTCATCAGTTCACGCCAGTTTTTTCATCAGTTCACGCCAGTTTTTTCATCAGTTCACGCCAGTTTTTTCATCAGTTCACGCCAGTTTTTTCATCTGTTCACGTCAGTTTTTTCATCTGTTCACGTCAGTTTTTTCATCTGTTCACGCCAGTTTTTTCATTAGTTTACATGTTTTTTGTCCGTTCCGTTTTTTTTATCGGAAGAAAAATAGGGTTTTCTTCCGTTCAAAAAAAAAAACGGATGTCAACAGTTACTGACATTAACGGATGTAAACAGACGATTATCCGTTTACATCCACTAGTCCATAGAAATACATGGGTGTCCGTTTTTTCAAACGGACAGGTGAAAAACAGACATACGGAACGCCCGTGTGAAAGGGGCCTTAGCCCAAAAAAAATCACATTTTTGTTGTGGATCCATTGAAGTCTATTACATGCAAAACGCAATTTGCTGGGGGGGAAAAAAAACCCAGAAGTGGACTATTTCCATAGAAAATCATGTTAAATGGACTGTAGTGCAATTCTTCAAAACGCATAAGTGTGAACCAGGTCTTAGAAATACCAAATGTTGAGTCTTTTTCATTTGATACAAAAAAAAAAGCAAAAATAAAACATCCAGTGGTTATTAAAGACTGCCAAAAGAAAGTTCTATGGTTCTAGTGCTGCATGACAGAGTAGCTGTAGTTAAACTATCAGGCAGGGGCGGACTGACAACTCATGGGGCCCCTGTGTCCTCGCCCAAACTCAAAAAAGCCTATGAAAAAGGTACCAGGGGCATCTCATGGGGCCCCATACTGACCCTGGGCCCTTGGGCAATTTCCAAATGGTCAGTCCACCCTTGCTATCAGGGTACTGAAAACTGTCCTGGTTATGAAGGGGTGTATATAGGCTGGTACTCAAGTGGTTAGATAGCACAGACAGCACCGACTGAACGCCCTGTGTCGATTAGCTTAATTTGGTATTTTAATAAACCTATGCACAATCGTACGCACCGCCGCGATTGAGCACATCCTTTATTTTTGCATCCGGGAGATTTGGGAACAATAATGCCTCTAAATTGGATTTCTCGCTAACGGCGAACTCTTTCAGCTCACAAGGCTGTCAATCGTTGGAGAACGAAGAGGCATCTGCTGTAGATCTCATTTGATATATGAAATTCCATTCCGGTTTTACCCTCGTGCTGACCTCTGCAGCTGCAACCAGGGACCCCCAGAGCCGCGCGGTCACTCACGAGCCCCGCCGCCTCGCTGTTAATAAGACGCAAACAGCAAAAAACAAGTACTTTGTTTCACAGAAGCCGCTCGTCGCCGGCGTTCCACTATAGATGCCAACAGCCTTATAATAACCCAAACTTCCATGAGCGCAGAGACTGAATGTCAGGGGTGACTCGGGCTGCTTCCACTATCCGCTCTATAATTAATGCCGACTGAACTCCGAATCCCTCTTCACATTGACCTCTCTTGGAGCTGCAAAGGATTCTGGGAGATGGGAGTGCTGACCTCGCTATGTTAATCCCGCATTGCCATGAAAGCAAAAGTTCCAGCTAGCCTGCCTGGATCATTTGAATAGGATGTGTAATAACAGCATGCCATCTTCAAGGTGTGCGGGACCGGAGGGGCTCCTTGATCTAAGGTATGGATGGACCTCCCCGGCAGTTTCCGAATCCCAGAGCATCAATTATTCTTCTTGCTGCATTGTATATGGAGGTGTCAAGAAAAAAAACAACAACCAATCAACAGTAACTTATGCATTTGTAATAAATATGCAAACATGAGCTTATGTCATACAAGTGCTGAGCTAGTAGCTGCAGCTTCTTCAAGCGATTATTAAATCCAAAAGCAAACATTTATAATACTGTAGCTTACCAATTTTTAGTTGTGTTGGTTGCATTTGTTTTCTTTTTAGGATTTCTTGCCTTTATTTTCACCTAGCAGTTCTGCCAGTAAGTTTGTTGTTTTTCAACAGAACAAGCTGTCCAGCAGATGTAGCAGGGTTGAGTCAAACCATTTACAACTGTCAGGGGTGCTTACAATGATCCGCTTTTATTTATATACTGTATGTTATTATTATTATTATTATACAGGATTTATATAGTGCCAATGGTTTGCTCAGTGCTTACAATATGTAAAACTGTATCCCAGAAAAAAAAAATCTGCTGTAACTGCTTAGCTGGAGTTTGGCTTCAGTTTGTAGTGCTTCTAAATCTGCAATACTCCCCCCAGATTGACAATGCTGCTGTCCAAAGGTGCTCCCTGTGCTCATTCATCCAGAGTGGAGGCACTCTGATAGAGAAGGGGTGTGACTAGGCAGATGACCAGGGGGAAAAGCCTAAAAAAAGAAAACTAATGCAGCAACCACATCTTATGATTAGTAAGCTGCAATATAATACATTTTTGGTTTGAAAATGTAAAGCTGAAGTCCAGGCAAATGCAAACGTCTTGATAAAAAGCAGCATAAATACTAAAATTGGCTGGGCATTGACCTTCTGCAGTCTACTGTACAGCAGAGCTTATATGGGGGGAGGGTGAAGCAGCAAAATGAGCCAATTAAGTGTGCTGCAGTGTGGGCAGCATGCTGATAGGAGGAGAGAGCAGAGTTTTTGAGAGATGAGCTCATGAGTTTGTTGTAAGTAAAAGTGAATCTGCAATAGAGAGGGATTAGGTCCCTTTTCCTGCCAGACAGGGCTACACTGTGAGGTAGAGCTGTGTGAATCTCAGGACTGGATGGACACAAATACAGAAGATTTGGAAAGTACACCAGCTTCCTATATAATATGTGCTTCTTCTATGTATTTAGCTGGGCACGTCTGCTTTAAGAGAACTAGTCATGTGTGGGATCATGAAATGGTCTAAACATTTAGTATGAAATGAATATAAAAGTGCGTGGGTTAAAAAAAGATGGGGGGGGGGGGGACCTCCTGCGCTACCAGAGGGCTGAGAACCCCACCTAGTGGCTGCAAACACCTGACTATTATCAAAATAGTGAGCCAAATAAATAAATGAATTAGTGTTGTGCTACTTAACAAATAGGTAAATGAACAGAATAGTGTGCAGAGTGGAAATATACCCCTGGTAAATTAATACAATAAATGCTAATGGAACAACAAGTGTGGAAGCAATGATGAGTGTACCAAATGGCAGCAGGGGTAAAAATGTGGCCAAAAATGGTAAATGCACACAATAAGGTGTGCGCTACTCAATAAACATAGAATAAATAATGTGCAAAATGGAAATGTACCCCAGATAAATGAATATAATGAATGCTAAAGAAGCAACAAGTGTGGAAGCAATGATGAGTGTAACAAATAGCAACAGGGGTAAAAATGTGGCCAAAAATGGTAAATGCACACAATAATAACATGTGAACCAGCAAGTGAATAAGTGGTCAATAGATATAAATATGTGTATATACGGTATATGATATAAATAAATAAATAGTCCCAAAAACCATCAAAACCAGTGAATCTTCGACACAAGCTGTGATCACTGGAAACGGGCAATCCTTCACCAGCCAGCGTGTGGGCTCACCTTCCAATTTCCGTCCTACGCGTTACGTCATGAGACTTCATCGGGGCTCCTCATAAGTGCTGGGTTACTTATTAAAATATATAACAGTATATACAAATCCCTTATTGAGCTTTAGATTCTTTGTCTGGGTCAGATGTCACTTGATGGTTGCTTTCCTGCCAACCACTTATCCCACCCCACCACACACACTCCTAAACACAAGATGTCAGGTAAGGAGACGGTGCGAGAGGTAAGGTGGGAGACGGTGCAACAGGTGAGCTGAGCTGGTGGGACAGCGCGAGAGGTCAGGTGGGGAGACGGCGCAAGAGGTAAGCTTGGGAGACGGTGCGAGAGGTCGGGTGGGGAGACGACACGAGAGGTCGGGTGGGGAGATGGCACGAGAGGTGGGGTGGGGGAGACGGTGCGAGAGGTCTGGAGGGGAGACGGTGCGAGAGGTCTGGAGGGGAGACGGTGCGAGAGGTCTGGAGGGGAGACGGTGCGAGAGGTCTGGAGGGGAGACGGTGCGAGAGGTCTGGAGGGGAGACGGTGCGAGAGGTCTGGAGGGGAGACGGTGCGAGAGGTCTGGAGGGGAGACGGTGCGAGAGGTCTGGAGGGGAGACGGTGCGAGAGGTCTGGAGGGGAGACGGTGCGAGAGGTCTGGAGGGGAGACGGTGCGAGAGGTCGGGAGGGGAGACGGTGCGAGAGGTCGGGAGGGGAGACGGTGCGAGAGGTCGGGAGGGGAGACGGTGCGAGAGGTCGGGAGGGGAGACGGTGCGAGAGGTCGGGAGGGGAGACGGTGCGAGGGGTGGGGGAGAGGGTGCAAGAGGTGGGGTGGGGGAGACGGTGTGAGAGGTCGGGAGAGGGAAGACGGTGTGAGGAGTGGGGGAGGCGAGAGGTGGGGTGGGGGAGACGGTGCGAGAGATGAGGTGGGAGAAGGTGGGGGAGACAGTGCGAGAGATGAGGTGGGAGAAGGTGGGGGAGACAGTGTAAGAGGTAGGGAGGGGAGACGGTGGGGGAGACAGTGTAAGAGGTAGGGGGGGGAGACGGTGCGAGAGGTGGGGTGGGGGAGACGGTGCGAGAGGTCGGGAGGGGAGACTGTGCGAGAGGTCGGGAGGGGGAGACGGTGCGAGAGGTCGGGAGGGGGAGACGGTGCGAGAGGTCGGGAGGGGGAGACGGTGCGAGAGGTCGGGAGGGGGAGACGGTGCGAGAGGTCGGGAGGGGGAGACGGTGCGAGAGGTCGGGAGGGGGAGACGGTGCGAGAGGTCGGGAGGGGGAGACGGTGCGAGAGGTCGGGAGGGGGAGACGGTGCGAGAGGTCGGTAGGGGGAGACGGTGCGAGAGGTCGGTAGGGGGAGACGGTGCGAGAGGTCGGGAGGGGGAGACGGTGCGAGAGGTCGGGAGGGGGAGACGGTGCGAGAGGTCGGGAGGGGGAGACGGTGCGAGAGGTCGGGAGGGGGAGACGGTGCGAGAGGTCGGGAGGGGGAGACGGTGCGAGAGGTCGGGAGGGGGAGACGGTGCGAGAGGTCGGGAGGGGGAGACGGTGCGAGAGGTCGGGAGGGGGAGACTGTGCGAGAGGTCGGGGAGAGGGTGCAAGAGGTGGGGTGGGGGAGACGGTGTGAGAGGTCGGGAGAGGGAAGACGGTGTGAGGAGTGGGGGAGGCGAGAGGTGGGGTGGGGGAGACGGTGCGAGAGATGAGGTGGGAGAAGGTGGGGGAGACAGTGCGAGAGATGAGGTGGGAGAAGGTGGGGGAGACAGTGTAAGAGGTAGGGAGGGGAGACGGTGGGGGAGACAGTGTAAGAGGTAGGGAGGGGAGACGGTGCAAGAGGTGGGGTGGGGGAGACGGTGCGAGAGGTGGGGTGGGGGAGACGGTGCGAGAGGTCGGGAGGGGGAGACGGTGCGAGAGGTCGGGAGGGGGAGACGGTGCGAGAGGTCGGGAGGGGGAGACGGTGCGAGAGGTCGGGAGGGGGAGACGGTGCGAGAGGTCGGGAGGGGGAGACGGTGCGAGAGGTCGGGAGGGGGAGACGGTGCGAGAGGTCGGGAGGGGGAGACGGTGCGAGAGGTCGGGAGGGGGAGACGGTGCGAGAGGTCGGGAGGGGGAGACGGTGCGAGAGGTCGGGAGGGGGAGACGGTGCGCGAAGTGAGGTGGGAGACAGAGAAGCAAATGTCAGGTGACATCTGATTCAAGCCGAAGAGACAAATGCAAAGAAACAAAGCTAAATTAGGGACAAATATTTGCAGGTGACCTCTGACCCTTGATTCTATGACTGAGGATTAAAGTTTATTTACAGTAAATAGTTTGTTTTAGTTGAGATAGCAGTTAAAACTTCAGACAGGTTTTTTGTTTTTTTTTTTGTATCGTTAGATTTCACACACTTCCTGATCCAGAAACACATCAGGAAGTGACAGGAATTCTCTTTTAGGAGGGGGAAATTCCCACTAAACCTAGAACACACTATGAGAAAATTGGCCAAGCAATCACTGGATTGTCCAGGAAGGTGCGTATCATGATGTATCTAACAATGGTATTACTGTAACTGGTATGAAAATTCTCGACTGAAAAGGCCACCATAGGTACATACTATCGCAGTAGAAGAGGAAGTGCAGGGTCGTTGTACGCTTCTGATCATGCGCAGTTGTTTTCTATTCAGTGGTTTCTGTACAATTACTGTACATATTGAGTGAAGATCAGCCATTGTGTTAACATACGATACAAGCTTTCTAGCTTGCACCTCCCTGGTTTTGCCATCCGAACAGTCGGAATTGGCTCTCTAAAGTGCTATACTAATGATCAGATAATCCACCGATCGTTCCTTGTGTGGACATGTTTGTACAATTTTCCTATCAGATGTACAGGCCGTAAATTTTTTTTTTTCTACATGTGCTAAAAATACTGACACATCTATAGCTTTAATGTGCATTAAAAATGCACCCCAGGCCTATGCACATTGTTTGCATATTAAAGTCACATTAAAAACGCACCCCAGGCGCCAAATTTTATACATGTTCTTAACATGCCGCAAAAGTGCCAAAATGCACCACAAATGCGTACAGGTTCATTTTATAGTGTTACAATAGCCTTGAATGGAAGGAGTTGAGATGCTTCAACTCCTTCCAAACTCAACATGTAGCTTCATTTTTAAAGCGCAGCAACGTGACACAATACAAACGCTTCATGTGAACAGTTCTGTGCGCTGTCTATATTATCAATGGTAGAATGCTTTACTAGGTATTTGAGGTGGCTCAAACACCCAATTTTAATGCCAGTGTGAACAGGGCCTTAGACTGTTGTCACTGGAACAAGTGTCCCTATAACTATTATTATTATAATTATTAGTATTAATATTACTGTAAGTTTTGATCTGATCTGTGGCTGGTCTGAGTTCTTGTTTACAATTGCACTTCCAGGACTTGTCACAGGGGGGCGATGGATGCCGGCTGTTTGCTTTCCTTTATTACAGCAGGTCCTCCAATAGAGAAAAACATCTCAATTTTGGAGTTTTTTACTGAAGAGTTTTCTGTATTTTAATTATTATTGGCATATCTGACCAGGCTTCGGATTGGTCAGATCTACACAGTAATATGGAACGATGGGCAAAACAAAACATAAAATATATACTGTAGTCCAGGGCTTAACATTTCAAGTCCTGAGCTACTAGCCAGGCCTTAAGAGTTACTCGCCACCAACAAACACACACACACAAACATGTACATACACAGAAACATGTATACATACACAGGCACGTACAGACACGCATACACACATATACATGTACATACACAGAAACATGTACATACACACACACACACACATACAGACACATGTATACGCATACTGGCACGTACTGACGAAGCATACACACAGATACATGTACATACACATACACATGTACATACACACATACAGACACATGTATACACACACACAGGCACATACAGACACGCATGCACACAGATACATGTACATACACAGAAATACACACGCATAAACACATGTACTGTACGTACATACATACACACACACAGGCACATGTACACAGACATACATGTACATACACACAGACACATGTACAGATATACACATGTAAACGCACGCACGCTAAGTGCTCTCTCCTCTCCCCTGAAGCCTCCACTGGCTGACATAGAGGATCATGTGACCAGAGTGAGATGAAATTAGTTAGGCGCACACACACACACACACACACACACACACACACACACACACATATAAAAAGTTGCAGTACTTTGTTGTTCACTCACAGAGCCGGGTACTGCATTCTAGAGGGAGGCAGAGAGCACAGCACACACACCTTCCTTTGCTTTCACTGCACTCAGCTATTGAACAGTCTGACGGCTTCCAGTGCCAATGGCAGATCTGACCTGAGCTCCGAGCCTGCTCAGCAAGACGGCCCTGGGGGACACACTCGCTCCCAACATAATTTCCACTTGCCATTGGCGAGCAGGCGAGTAGAAATTTCAAGGCCTGCTGTAGTCTATCCCTGAAAACATCAGTTTTTGATTTTCAGTCTCCCCCAGCAATATGGTTTTATTTCCTGTTGATCCTGTCAGCAGATCCGTTTTTTTCCACTTTCTTAACAGGATGATTCTGTTTGTCCACTCTGAGGACCTCAGGTGATCAGCTGCCTTCAAGCAGAACTCTGAGGAAAAAAATTGTCCCATGCAGTGGGTCTGCACTCGCACTCCATGGGTTTAACTGCTTGTTTTGTCTAGGGGTGAAGGCAGAGCTTATAATCGCCACATTCTTTGATCCTCTGGGAAACTGTGCTCCCCCATGTCCACCAGTGGACTGTTCCTGTTGTCCTGGCATCCAGGGCTGGTCTATGAGCCTGATGACGTCAGGAAGAGTTCACCACACAAGGGCACTAGACTGCAAGGGGCAGGAGCGGCAAGGATCGGTCTTGCGCTGGGAGGATCAACAGATTAGATAAGTATAGCTCCACTCTCCTCACCCCTAGACAAAAAAGAGCTGGTAACTGCTCATTAAAAAATGTTTTCCCAGAGTTCTGCTTTAAGTAGGCCAATTAGTACAGTCACAAAAGGTCCTGCGTAAGCTAGTACTCCAGCACCCATAACTGTCCTTTTTCGCCAAGTATCTGAATCGAGCAGTGGGGGAGCATAAAAAGGTAAGTGTAAGCTGCTGGAGAGGGCTGTGTTGAACTTGCTGATTTGCCCTCTGTGGGCAAAGCACAGATCCATTTACTTCATTCACACTAGAGCGACTCCAAAGTCGCAGGATTTCCAGTGCAATATTGCACCATGATATTGACGCGACTTTGAGTGTGACTTTGATCCAACTTTACACTCTCTGAATCAAAGTTGCATCAAAAGTTGCATCAGAGTAGTACAGACGCCTTTTTCAAAGTCGCTGCAACTTTAAGTCGCACTGATTTGAACGGATGCCACTGAAAAGAATGGGCTATGACTTGTCATGCAATTTTGATGTCCAGAGCTGTACAAGTGTGAATGGAGCCTAAATTGAGACTGTCCCTAGTTAAACACAGTAACAAAAGTCTACCCTGCAAAGAAAAGGCCTTGTCTCATTTCTCCTGACACCCCCCCCCCCCCCATGCCACTGATCTCCTTTATCTGGATCAGGGGTTCTAAACCTTTTATACAAAAGGGGCAGTTTTACAGGCTTTTGGCTTTAGAGGGGCAGACTGAGGCCAGTGGGAGTAAACAATGCCCCGTGCTTGCCCCATTCTTGGTATCATTGGGAGGAATAGTGTCCCATTGTTGGCATCAGTGGGAGGAATGCTGCTTCATCACTGGTGTCAATGGGAGGAATATTGTCTCAAGAGCTGGTTAAAGGGATGTAAATAGACCATCTAGCCCCCGGGCCACAGTTTGGAGACCATTGGTCTGGGTAACATACACTGACTCAAAAATCTGCAGCAGGGGTTACAACCAAGGTTCTGTGGAAACCAAGGGACCTCTAGAGATTGCTACGGTTTCCTTGAGCAATTAGAAATTTCTTCATTTCAGATAAGTTCCCACTGACACCATTGATCTTTTTAGCTTTCTGTAAGGGGGTAATTCTTCCCAATGGCCACAAGTGTAAGGAGCTCTTCCCATCAACTCTCACACTAATATATTATGAGTTGTATATATATTTATTATTTGCAGTGGTTTCCTGAGATTGGAGAATTATATGAAGGGTTCCTCTCTGCTGAAAAGGTGGTCTACAGCACATGACACTTCCTGGAGCCAAGTCTCCCTTTCAAATTTGTTCTATCCACCAGCCCTACAATAACTGCACAAGAGTGGCAAAAGGGCCACAGCCAACTGCTGGGGACCAGGTAACCAACACAACTAGAGGTGCATTAGATGCAGAAGATTCTTAGCTTGAAGACAGGAGAGGTGTTGGAATACAGCCCTGGCCAAAAGTTTTGTGAATGACACAAATATTAATGTTAAAGTCTACTGCTTCAGTGGTTTTAGATCTTTTTGTCAGATGTTATGGTATACTGAAGTATAATTACAAGCATTTCATTAGTGTAAAAGGCTTTTATTGACAAGTGTATGCAAAGAGTCAACTTCTGGGCCACATCCTGACTGATGGCAGCCCATTCTTGCATAGTCAATGCTGGGAGTTTGTCAGAATTTGTGAGGTTTTTTTTTTTTTTTTTTCGTTCACTGCCTTTTGAGGATTGACCACAAGTTCTCAATGAGATTAAGGTCTGGGGAGTCTTCTGGCCATGACCTGACCCAAAATTTCGATGTTTTGTTCCCCAAGCCACTTGGTTATGACTTTTGCCTTATGGCAAGGTGCTCCATCATGCTGGGAAAAAAAGGCATTGTTCATCACCAAACTGTTCTTGGATGGTTGGGTGAAGTTGCTCTCGGAGGATGTTTTTGGACCATTCTTTATTCGTGGCTGTGTTCTTAGGCAAAATTGTAAGTGAGCCCACTACCATGGCTAAGAAGCAACCCCACACATGAATGGTCTCAGGATGCTTTACTGTTGTCATGACACAAGATTAATGGTAGCTCTAACAGAACCGGACCCCAACTGCACTAGGGTATTTCTGTTATACTCCCGATTCCCTGTCCGAACACAAATCCACGGTCCCCACCGCTGATCATGCAGGAAATAGACAGCACCAGACCCTTCATAAGACAGGCAATCAACTGCTTTATTTTAACACAAACACAAGATATATACACAGGGCGGGGAAATACAGTTAGGAACAGGAAACACATCATCAGGCCCTCCCATCAGGGGGAAGGGCTGCAGGAACCACCCCCCACCAACCCAAGACACACAATAGAACAATGGAACAACCACATGGCATTAGACAATACAGGAACACATGCATCCCATAATAGTTTGCTGGCCAGCAAGACAAAATAGCACAATGGGATGCAGCAAGTGGCAGTGAACAATGAACAACCCCCACACCAAACCTATACATGTCTACACAATATCAGGACAGAGCACCCTGTACCCCCTAACAGGCACAGGGTGCCTTTACACATAAGAGGGATTTGGGGAGATGATACAGGGGTCCCCCCATCCCCAAAAGTCACTCCCGTCACAGTAGCGCTCACCTTTTCGACTCTGGACAAGGTACTTTCTGGATGCCCCAAACAATTGAAAAGGGGATTCATCAGAGAAAATGACTTTACCTCAGCAGTCTGTCCCTGATGTTCTTCCTGGAGAGAAGTGGCTTCTTTGCTGTCTTTCTTGACATCAGGCCATCCTCCAAAAGTCTCCTCACTGTGCATGCAGATGCACTCACACATGCCTGCTGTCATTCCTGAGAAAACTGCACTGGTGGTGCCCCGATCCCACAGCTGAATCAACTTTAGGAGACGGTCCTGGTGCTTACTGGACTTTCTTGGGCGCCCTGAAGCCTTCTTCACAACAAATAAACCTTTCTCCTTGAAGTTCTTGATGATCCGATTAAAAAATTGATTTGGGTGCAATCTTAGTAGAAGCAATATCCTTGCCTCTGAATCCCTTTGTACAAAGCAATGATGACTGCAAATGTTTCCTTGTAGGTACATTAATATTCATGTCATTCTCAAAACCTTTGTCCAGGGCTGTACAGTGTTCATGTATTTTGTGCAACAACTACATCAGTATTCAGTAGAGATATATTCTTCAGCCAGTAGAAGGCAGTCTTTGTAGTTGCATCTATGGTAACCTCTAGGTCTTTTCTATGAATAAGGCTAGGTTCACATACAGTTGTGCTCAAAATAATAGCAGTGTGTTGAAAAAAGTGAATAAAGCTCAAAATCCTTCTAATCACTTTTATTTCCATACACACAAATGCATTGGGAACACTACACATTCTATTCCAAATCAAAACATGAAGAAAAATATATCAAATTTGTGTTGTTCCTCTAAAAAAAATTGAAGAAAAGTGAATATTAGACTGTTCAAAAAAATAGCAGTGTTTGTATTCTTCTTTACAAACTCAAACATTCACTATATAAACTGAAAAATGTTTGAAGATTTTGCTTTCCTTTGAATCACTAAATGAACATTTGGTTGTAGTCGCACTGTTTCTGAGAACTGCTGTACATCTGTGTTGCATGGAGTCAACCAACTTCTGGCCCCTGTGATCAGGTATTCCAGCCCAGGATGATTGGACTACATTCCACAGTTCTTCTCTATTTCTTGATTTTGCCTCAGAAACTGCATTTTTGATGTCACCCCACAAGTTTTCTATCGGATTAAGATCCGGGGATTGGGCTGGCCACTCCATAACGTCAATCTTGTTGGTCTGGAACCAAGATGTTGCACGTTTACTGGTGTGTTTGGGGTCGTTGTCTTGGTGGAACACCCATTTCAAGGGCATTTCCTCTTCAGCATAAGGCAGCATGACCTCTTCAAGTATTCTGATGTATTCAAACTGATCCATGATCCCTGATATGCGATAAATAGGCCCAACACCGTAGTATGAGAAACATCCCCATATCATGATGCTTGCACCACCATGCTTCACTGTCTTCACAGTGTACTGTGGCTTGAATTCAGTGTTTGGGGGTCGTCTGACAAACTGTCTCCGGCCACTAGACCTGAAAAGAACAATCTTACTTTCATCAGTCCACAAAATGTTGCGCCATTTCTCTTTAGGCCAGTCAATGTGCTCTTTGGCAAATTGTAACCTCTTCAGCACATCTTTTTTTCAACAGTGGGACTTTGCGGGGGCTTCTTGCAGATAGCTTGGCTTCACATAGGCGTCTTCTAATTGTAACAGTACTCACAGGGAACTTTACACCTTCTTTCGTCTTCCTGGAGCTGATTGTTGGCTGAGTCCTTGCCATTTTGGCTATTCTTCTATTCATTCGAATGTTAGTTTTTCGCTTTCTTCCACGTCTTTCAGGTTTTGGTTGCCATGTTAAAGCATTTGCGATAATTTTAGCTGAGCAGCCTATCATTTTCTGCACTTCTTTATATGTTTTCCCCTCTCCAATCAACTTTTTAATGAAGGTACGCTGTTCTTCTGAACAATGTCTGGACCGACCCATTTTCCTCAGAATTTCAGAGAGAAATGCACTGTAACCAGCATGTAGAACATTTGCTGCCTTCCTTCCTTAAATAAGGGCAATAATTGCCACCTGTTTTTCAAAGAAAACTGCTATTATTTTGAACATGCACCTTTCAATGAGTGATTCAATTACACAGAATCAGCTGCATGCATGTCATGACTGTTGGGTCTGTTGGATTTCTATTACTCTACTACACCTGCTAGTAAATTATTTGCCATGTAGAAATATCATTTCTACCAAAAACAGTGATTGATCAGGTTAGTGATGTCTGACTGCTATTATTTTGAACAAAACTGTATGTGAGGGTGGTGCCTCTGCGGACCCACACAAAAATCCGTGCAGCCGCACCACCCACGCAGAAGAATGCGGACCCTTATTTCTAATGGCACGCCACCCACACTAAAAATCGCAACCGTACTGGGAATGGAGGTTCCCATGTGGACTGTGTTTTCAGAAGTGCAGGGACTTTTTCCCTGCATGTCCCGGGGCACGGGAGTCCATTCAAATAAATGGGCTCCCGTGCCCGCGCAAAACGCGGCCCGCAGGAACGCAGATATGTGAACCAGGGGTAAGAGCTGATTCACACATGTGCTGTGCTAATTGATACAGTAGTTGTTCACATCAGGCTCAGGATCTTATATGCGGTTTAGAAACGGTTCCGATAGAAATCAGTAGCCTGTAATCTGCACCTGAACCGCACCGCACTGCTCAGAACTCGGACAAGACTCCTTTTTAAAACCGCACTGAATCCACGCAGCCAATGCACCGGATATATGTGAACAGGCACTATAGCAGCAGTTCTCAAACTGTGGGTCGCGACCCCTTTGAACTATCGCCGAGCAGCTTGGTGAGAAGGTGACAACAGTTGGTGCAATCATTCGCAAATGGAAGAAAGACAAAACAACTGTCAATCTCCCTAGGTCTGGTGCACCTACCATTCGATTTTTAGACTGATCATTTCTTTGTGAGTGGACAAACATTCAAAATCAGCCGGGGATCAAGTACTTATTTCCTTCACTGTATCTGCTCAGTACAAGTTTATTTAAAGACCGCTCTAAATATCTGCAGGCTTCATCGCAATTCGTAGGAATGTGTTGCGGCGTGAGACGCTGCGTGAGGCCCCAGGAGTATAAAGCCGTCGCCGTTCCAGGGACAGCGGCCTGTGCATTGATTAATATACTGCTCGGCTAATAAGGAAAGTCAGCCGCAGCTTTGTAATCGCACGTTCAGCCTTCTCTGGCTGCAGGAGACGCTTATAAGGAATTAAGTCATCTGCAAATGCACCCCCTGCCAATTATTCAATTGTTTTCTTTGGAAGACGATTATTTGGAATGTCATTTATTTACAATAAAACAGCATTATAATCTAGTAAAGTGCCAAATTATAATGTATGGGCAAATAGGCCTGTGGGAAAATCCATAAAGAAGAGGGACAGGGACATACGGTGGTTGTAACATAATTTATTGTATAGACAGGCCTAGATTTCTGTAAGGCACATGTGCAGAGCTTGAGGGTTGCTGTAATGTATTTTAAAGAAAAATAGTTTTGGGTTAAACCCTTTGCCATGTTTTAATGGTCATTTTTGTGACCACTGTGAAGTTTTTACTCTTTGTGTGGTCACCGGGGCAGGAAGTGAGAACATCCTCTCCTAAGGTTGAACTGACCATAATTAAACTTGGGTGAGAACACTGTTAGGTTTTTATTGATATGTTTGAGTCCAATATTCAAAGCGCCACTCTAGAGTTTGAGTCCAAAAAAGTAGGATTTTATTCCAAATATATATATTAACCACTTGCCCTCCAGAGGATTTACCACCCCCTTCCTGGCCAGGCCATTTTTGCGAAACGGTACTGCCTTACTTTGACTGACAATTGCGCAGTCATGCAACGCTTCACCTAAATGAAATGTACGAGAAATAAACAATATTTTTGACTTTTTGCTATTAAACATGTCCCATAAAAAAGTTTTAACCACTTCCCGACCGGCCGTTATATATAAACGGCCGGACGGTGGCAGTGCAGGGTCGGGTGGCCGTTTATAAACGGCCTCCCCGCACCCTGCTTGTGCGCGCTCCTTGGGAGCGCGCAGCACCGCGATCCGGTGCCCGCTGTGTCCTCCGGACACAGTGAAACACCGATCGTCGGGCGGGACCTCTGTACGAGGTCCCGATCATGTGATCACTGATTGGCCAATCAGTGATCACATGCAAAGTAGCAAGCAAGATGTCACTTGTGACATCATTGCTTACTACGTGTGAATTCTGTGAATGATCACAGAGGTCACATGGTACAAGGCTATTCACAACAGCCTTGTACCATGTGACAAGCTGTGGCCAATCGCAGCTCACTCTGTATTTCTCAATGACTGCAAGAATGCAGACAGAGAGAAAGAGAAATGATTGCTTTTACATCCTATATGGGTGTAAAAGCAATCAGTGTAAAAAAAAAAAAAGCAGTGTGCAGGAGCTGACGGGAGAGATCTGTATTATTTACATAAAGGTCTCTCCCCCATCTGTGACACATGGTGATCGCTGGTTGCTGGCAGGGAATCACTGGCCGGGACCTGGTAATCGACAGGTGAGGCCGCCAATGGAAGCGTGCGGCTCGCGCGGGTCCCCTACCCAGAAATGCAAAGTCACGTATATATGTGATTTTGCATGCTCCTGCTGCCCTGTAGCAGTATTTCTGACATTTGTCATGATATGACACTCTCAGAGATGGTGTGAACAAGTCCTTACAATTCTGCCAGGGATATGTAAACCTATGAGCACAACTGTATGTGCAAACAAACTATTTCTGTGCAAAGAAGTGGCTCCAATTTAGACATTTTTGGCAAAGTATAATAGAAATTTAATTTCCATAACACTGGTTGATAAATAAGGTATCACAAACAGGAGAGTTCCTCTTTGACCATTTCTGAGGCTTTGTACAGAACAACCTACAAATAATACCGAAATGATCAACCAAATGATCTCTAATTAGCATGTAGCCCTTTAGTTCTTCTTTACTGCTCAAGCAGCTCATTGAAATGATATTCTAATGAGAATTTATTGCTTCATTAGATATCTAGATGATTTGTTGAAATTACCACTCCAAGTAAATTAAGAAAAAAAATACAACTTATCCTGCAAGTTGTGTGTGTGTGTGTGTGTGTGTGTGTGTGTGTGTGTGTGTGTGTGTGTGTGTGTGTGTGTGTGTGTGTGTGTGTGTGTGTGTGTGTGTGTGTGTGTTTATAACCTAATATGTTGACCTTGCCAAGTACATGGCCATACCAAGACCAATACTGTGACCATACCCAGACTATAACCATACAAAGACCATTCTCATACCAAGACTATGAATATGCTAGGACCATTACCATATCAAGACTATGACCATGCAAAGACCATGACCATGAATATGCTAAGACCATGACCATACCATGACCATGAACATGCTAAGACCATGACCATACCAAACTATGACCATACAAAGACCACGGCCGTACCAATACCACGACAATGCATAGATCATGACCACACCAAGACTATGACCACTCCAAGATGGGCTGTAGGATTGTTACTAGTTCTTCCATGAGCAAGAGTGACAATATTATCAAAGACAGCATGGGGTAGATTTACTAAAACTGGTGCACTCAATCTGGTGCAGCTGTGCATAGTAGCCAATCAGTTTTTAACTTTAACTTGTTCAATTAATCTTTGGGCAATAAAACCTGGAAGCTGATTGGTTTCTATGCAATGCTGCACCAGAATTTTGCACCCTCCAATTTTAGTAAATAGCTCCCTAAGTGTTTAAAATACAAGTTTCTCATTTCTTCTCCCCAAATGTGAGCATTTGATCATTGAATAAACCCCCCCCCCCCTCGCAATTAAAAGCAAAACTTTCGGGTGTGTGTGTGTGTGTGTATGTATATATGTATATATATATATACATACAGTGGGGATCGAAAGTTTGGGCACCCCAGCTAAAAATTTGTATTAATGTGCATACAGAAGCCAAGGAAAGATGGAAAAATCTCCAAAAGGCATCAAATTACAGATTAGACATTCTTATAATATGTCAACAAAAGTTAGATTTTATTTCCATCATTTACACTTTCAAAATAACAGAAAACAAAAAAATGGCGTCTGCAAAAGTTTGGGCACCCTGCAGAGTTAATATCTTGTACTGCCCCCTTTGGCAAGTATCACAGCTTGTAAACGCTTTTTGTAGCCAGCCAAGAGTCTTGAATTCTTCACTGAATTCTTTTTTCTGGTTATCGTCTCTTTTCCTCATACGTTGTCTCTATATGAGGAAAGGAGAGCCGATAACCAGAAAAAGAAATCCCCGAAAAAGCAGATCTGTGAGAGGCACAGTGAGTAGAGAATTTACAGTGCCCTGATGGTCGGCAGAGCCCCATCAATGCCCATCAGTGCAGCCTATCAGTGCCCATCAGTGCAGCCTCGCCAGCGCACATCAGTGAAAAAGAAAAATTACTTATTTGCAAAATTTTAGAACGGAAACTAAGAAAAACATTTTTTTGTTTTTTTTTTCAAACTTTTCAGTCTTTTTTTCATTTAGCAAAAAGTAAAAAAACCCAGTGGTGATTAAATACCACAAAGAAAGCTCTACCTGTCTCAGAAGATAAAAATGTCATTTAAGTACAGTATTACACGACTGAGTAATTGACATTCAAAGTGTGACCGCACTGATATCTAAAAAAATTGGCCCGGGCAGGAAGGGAGTGAAGGTGTCTGGTGTTGAAGTGGTTAAGAAACCAATCAGTTGTTCTGTGGTGTTCATGTGTTAATAAGAGACATGCTGACAGGAGAAGAGAGCAGAGTGACAGAGGTATGAGCTCATCAGTCTTCTCCTTTTTCTTTAATCCAGACTGGGGAAAGTACAAGGCCTGTAAGTGTTGATGAACTGCAGCAAAACAAACCCGGCCTCCTGACTTGCCAGACATGACTGTTCTGTAAGTTGTGTAAATCAGTCTCTGTGCTTCTCTATGCAATGCTGGTGGGAGGGTCTGGCAGGGTGCTGTACATTCCTGAAAACATCACAGCACCCTGCCTCAGTACTCCTTTCAAGAGCCCTCAGTCCTGATGCAAGCAGTGGGCTGGTCCTTGCAAGTAATTGGGCAAATATCAAACGCCTTGATAAGTGAATGTCAGTCTGGAGGAGAATTCCTAGTCGGACTACATTTGCTTCCAGACCACCCTAGGTAATGCCCATGTTCAGTTCCAAGTTAGGTTGTGAAATCTGTTTGATTTTGGGGATTATTTTTAGTGTTTATGGTGTTTTAGTTTGGAGGGGTGCTTTGTACGGATTAGAGTTTATGCCTTTGTAGCCAGGTGCTTGGTTAAGAATTGAGAGTGAGAGAAACACTGGCTGCAGCTGCTCTCTAGAGCTGCTGCCCTGTGGTGCTGAACTGGTTAATGGCTGTATCAGCAAGAGGAGGGAGCTACAGAGCAAGAAGAGTTCAATAGACTGAGGCAGCACTGCATTGTGGGAACTGTAGTCCAGAAGAGCGAGACTCTACCATAATTTCCCAGACAGAGATTGCCAGAAGGGGGGAAAGTTGCATTTATTTTTTTTTAAGCTGCACAGGGCACAACTTTCTCTTGTCATGAAGCAGATTGGAGTGTGCACACTGCTGTCCAGTATCTGTGACTCAGTAGGATCCAATGCACTGAGTTTGGGGGAGCCAACAGCTAGAATCATCTAGGTGCAGAACAGAGAGTGGACTAATCTCTGGGTATGACTAGATGGTGAGCTGCTGCTGTGGGGATTAACTATCTTTTGCCAGAGAGACTGAGCCCTTTAGGACCTGACTTTACAGCCATCTGGTAGCCTGAATGCTGCCTGCAGGCTTGACTGAGACTATTCTTATGTGCACCAACGCTACAGCTGGGCCCCAATGCTTGCCGACTGAAGAGTTAGGACTTAAGCCTGTCCTTTTACAGCTGCTGCACAGAGACCTTCTCCTATTGCTTCTGCTAAAAGGTACCTCTCTGAGGACAGTGCACCATATCCTAACCATACTCCTAGAGTGCACTCTAAACTAGTTATAATATTATAATTCACATTGCAGTCAATGCATATATGCACTGTATATTGATGACTATGCTGATTTGTGTTGATTCCAGTTCAGTGGTACAGAACTCTATTCTAAGTTACCTTGGCATAGTGATTATACTGTCTAGCGGACTGTGTCTGAACCTACCTTCTGTGTGTTGATTTATGCTCAAACCACCATTTATTCTAACCCGTACCAATAGATTAAGTTCATTTATCACAAAACGATCTTTTCCTCTATTTCCTGGTGTTAATTCACAGCCAAGGTAAAGGTAAATATACTTGTGTTCTTAGTGCTTGTAGGAACATTCATTCAACCAGGCATGTCAGGGACTGAGGTTGTTCTTGCTGTTGAGGCGCAGAATGGAGAACCAAAATTACCAAGTGGCTCCACTTGCCCTCCTGAGGATTTACCCCCCCTTCCTGACCAAGCCATTTTTTTGCGTTACGGCGCTGTTATTTTAACGGACACTTGTGCAGTCATGCAATGCTGCACCCAAATTAAATTTACGTCCTTTTTTTCCCCATGAATAGAGCTTTCTTTTGGTGGTATTTTATCACCTGTGCGTTTTTTTTTTTTCCCTATTAAAAAAAGCGACAGTTTTGAAAAAAACGTTATTTTTTACTTTTTGCTATTAAACATATCCAGTAAAATAATCTAATTTTGTCATAAATGTAGGCCAAAATGTATTCTGCTCCATGTCTTTGCTAAAAAAAACCTCAATATGTGCAAATTAATTGCTTTACGTGAAAGTTATAATGTTTACAAATGGCAGCATAGGTTTGTTTTTGCTAGTAATGGCGGCGATCAGCGACTTATAGCGAGACTGCGGCCGACATTCTGACACTGGGGGGAACTGACTTGGTGTCACTGACATCCCCAGTGACACCAATACAGCGATCAGTGCTAAAAAAAAAAAAAAAAAGCACAGACACTGTACTAATGGCACTGGGCAGGAAGAGGTTAACGTGAGGAGCGATCAAAGGGTTAACTGCTGGGTGTGTTTTACTATGGGGCCGTTTGTGTGTGTGTGTGTGTCCGTGTGCTTCACTGTAATCACACTGCTGTGCATGGCTGCGCAAAGCAGTGTGCACGAGCTGACAGGGAGGAGAACTGTTTTTTGTTTACAAACAGTGCTCCTCCCCGTTGGAGATGCTCGGCCGGGACCCGGTGATTGACAGCCACGGCGGCGCGGGTAGGGCGCGTGCGTGCCTAGCGCGAACCCCCTACCCAGAAATGCAAAATCGTGTGTGCGTGTGTGTGTATGTATATATATGTGTATATATATATATGTGTGTGTGTATATATATATATATATGATTTTTGCGCACCCCTGTCACCCTGTAGCAGTATATCTGCTATAGGGGGGTCGGGAAGCGGTTTAATTGGATCAAACAGAAGGGGAACCTTTGAATGAGGACAATTATGTAAGACATAGTAACTATGGAAGTTCGATAGTAAGTTGAGTTTGGGCCCTGGGGAGAGAGTATATACAGATCAAAATTTTCAGACAGGAATAGAGCTGAACTTTTGAGAGGATCATAGTCAAACATCTTGAGCTATAGAAGTATTTTCTCTTGCTCTGCTCACCTTCCATGAATGTGTTGTAGAGAAGGAAGTCTGGTAGGGAATTAGACAATTGAGCAGAACTAGAGTGAGGATAATAGTGGGATATATTGACTTAGGGAAGCTAGATAAGAAAAGAACAGTTTGAAGAGATAATACATCTAGAGATTGTAACTCTTAGACAGATAAAGGTAGGGGAAAAAAGTATTTTCTAGAGACGGTTAAGATGAGAGATTCTGATTTTTGGAGGTTTTGTAGAAAAGTCATTGAAAGAGCCAGGATCCATAGATTTAGGTAGCATCCATATAGTTAAACACTTCCTACTCTAACCCTTCTAGTTTGAGTAGAAGGCATGAATTTGATGAAAACATATATTCCTGGAATTGGATTAATATTTGATAGAGATAAAATCCAATAAAGCACCCTTCAAAATAGAAATAATGTGAAAATAAAACCCACTACACCACTGCACTTTATGTTGTAAATAATATTTGTTACTCTGATGGGCATTGACATGCATGAGGGAATGTATATCAGACCCAAAGTTTTAGCCAGCCCCAAAATATCTGAAACAACCATTATTCCATTTTATTATGTTCATAAAAAAACAGGGAAAAGAAATGTTGTCATTGACAGCATAATAATAATAAAGTTATGTATAACGAATAAAACAATTAAGAAATTCATTTATTAATGAAAAAGATGAGATTGTCAGTCCTCTGGAATAACAGATTACTGTTTATTTATTTTTTTGCTTTCAATATTTATTCTCTTGTATTAATAAATCATACACAATAAATACATTTACTTTAAAACTTTTTTTTAACCTTTTTCCCGTAATTAATTTGTAGCTTGTTGGGGCTGAGGATGAAATGGATATAAATGGGTGTAAATAGTTAATTAAAAACAATTTTCCGCAAAAATCGCCATGGCGAGCTCAGTAATCCATCCTGCCATCCAAGTTGTCTGATTAAGGATGGCTGACGTATTAAAACTGAGCCAAATATTAATGAATGTCTATAGATCGCCTGTCTGAGGGCATGACAAATGTATCCTGAATGTATGCATCTTTATTTCCATAAATCAGGTGCTTTTTACATTAGGCAAAGGCACTTTTCATTTGATCTCAGTCTCTACCAATTGTTCTTTAGGGCTGAACTCCAGGCAAATATAAAAGACACATATTAATGCAGCTCTGTAGTCATAAATCTATTTAATTGTATTTTTTAAATGCAAGCAGTGTAGGTACCTGAATTAAACCTTATATCAGCCTCTTGCAGTCTCTGTACAGCAGAGTTCAGACTTGGGGAGGGAGAAGCAGCACATGATTCCAGCCAGGTGTGCTTCACTGTCCATGTGCTAAGAAGAGGCATGCTGATAGAAGAAGAGAAGAGTGAGCCCATCAGTCTCCTGTCCAGTCGCAGTCTGGGGGGAGACAGGATCTATAAAGTGTACCTGTAGCCATACACCACATTTCATCTCCTTATCTGGTAGAACCTCTTCCTCAGGTTCTTAAAGTGAACCAGACCATGGACATGAAGATAAATGCACATTATTAACAAGAAATATAAGATACTCAAAAATTATAAAATGACTCTAAAGTCTGGTTGCAGTTGGTTTCTAAAATTGGCCATAGACTGCTTGAATGGCAGCTGATTTCTGCTGTATTGACAAAAATTCAACTCATGCCCTGCAAGCACCAGCAGGCTTGGCAAAAATCTATTTCAAGGTCAAGTGAGGTGGGTGGAAAATTATCGGCTGCACAGTGATTGCATCCCATGCCTAGACTTGTATTATGGCAACACCCCCTGCTGGGTGATGAAGGCTTACCCGAGGCACAAAGTCTAGGCACCAGCTGGTTTGCGCCAGACCTCTTGATGGTGGAGATGGATCAGAAGCCCTAATGGCCTCTGGAGATCTTTGCTGCAAGGTGGTACTTGGTCACAGCCCTTAGGATTGTCCCATAAACTGGTCATCAAAGACAGGAAGGCTATGATTTAGAGACTGTACACTAGGAGATCGGCAAGAACATAGCCAGGTCGAGGAAGGTGGAGAACAAAACAGTAGTCAAGTCCAGACAGAGGTCAAGGTAGGCAGAAAACAGGAAACTAGTGAAATCCAAACAAGGGTTGAGATGGGCCACTAACGAGAGTAGACAGGTCTAGGCAGGGGTTGAGACAGGCAACAAACAAGAAAGTAGTCGTCTCTAGGCAGGGGTCAAGGCTGGCAGCAAATGAGAGTAGTCGGGTCCAGGCAGAGTTTGAGGCAGGTGACAAAAGAGTAGTCAGGTCAGCAAAAGTAAGTTCTCCATACTTTAAGTTTTCCGGACTGTGGCCAGTGGGAGTAAAAAAAAAATGTTCCAGCATCACTCTAGGAGTAACAATGTTTCAGGCTTGGTGGCCTGTGAGAGTAAATGAATTACATAGTTGCATATATTACATATATTATTATAATGGATATAATAAATTACATACAACAGGTACATACATAATTACATACATACACATGGCAAGTAGGTGGAGGAACAGTGCCCCACCATTGGTGTCAGTGGGAGGAACAGTGCCCCACCATTGGTGTCAGTGGGAGGAACAGTGCCCCACCATTGGTGTCAGTGGGAGGAACAGTGCCCCACCATTGGTGTCAGTGGGAGGAACAGTGCCCCACCATTGGTGTCAGTGGGAGGAACAGTGCCCCACCATTGGTGTCAGTGGGAGGAACAGTGCCCCACCATTGGTGTCAGTGGGAGGAACAGTGCCCCACCATTGGTGTCAGTGGGAGGAACAGTGCCCCACCATTGGTGTCAGTGGGAGGAACAGTGCCCCACCATTGGTGTCAGTGGGAGGAACAGTGCCCCACCATTGGTGTCAGTGGGAGGAACAGTGCCCCACCATTGGTGTCAGTGGGAGGAACAGTGCCCCACCATTGGTGTCAGTGGGAGGAACAGTGCCCCACCATTGGTGTCAGTGGGAGGAACAGTGCCCCACCATTGGTGTCAGTGGGAGGAACAGTGCCCCACCATTGGTGTCAGTGGGAGGAACAGTGCCCCACCATTGGTGTCAGTGGAAGGAATAGTGTTCAAATGCTTATCTGTAGGTGGAATTGTGCCTCATTGTTGGAGTCGGTGGAAGGAGTGGTGCCTCATCATTGGTGTCATTGGGAGGAATAATGTCTTGAATTAGTGGGAAGAATAGTGCCCCAAGGGCCAGGTAAAGGCAAGCAAAGGGCCACATCCGCCCCCCAGGCTGCAGTTTGGAGACCACTGCTTTACTGCTGATTAATTTCAGTACACTTGCTGTAAGTATTCAAAATGAATGCTAACTAAGTAGTTTTGCCTTTACTAAAATACCATGATCAATCCATGTCATCCCTATAAATGTGCAAACTTCTTACCAAACCAGCAACCAGTGAAAAAAACCTAGGGGCATTGTTTGGATGCCATATTCTATGCAACAGGTTGCCTGAATTCTGGCCTTTAGGCACTAGTGTGTACGATATATACTTCTTTGTTACCAGGCCATTTTGTAGCTTTCAGTGCTGTGATAGTTTGACTAACAATCATTAGGTCATGCAAAACTGTATCCAAATAAATTTTATATAATTTTTTGGGAAAAGATAGAGATTGTTTGGTGGTATTTAATAACCACTCCTTTTGTTTACTATATTAAAGGAAAATGGTTTCTCTTACTTTCTGTTAAAAAAAACCCCCATCATAGTAAATTAGAATGCCAGAACAGTACAGACAACCCAGAAAATACCATTTTTTGACAGTAGACACCCCAAGCTGATTGTATTTTTTTAGAAATCGAGTATCAAAATTAGTTTTATACCATTTTTTTTAAACCCATAGATTTCTTTTGGTGGTATTTTAATAACCAAGTTTGCTTTTTACTATATAAAGAAAAACCAAAACTTTGCTTACATACAGTATACCTTTTTGCTTCTTTATCTTTACAAAAATGATCCCACAATCATTGGTGGTCATTGGCAACTTAAAGTGTATGTTACCTTAAATATTTTTTTTCTGTGTGTTTATATATATATATATATATATATATGTGTGTATTTTATACATCATCTCTATCATTTTCATGTACATCTTCCATCTGAAGTACCTTTTTTGTTCTTGCCAGTCGACTTTCTTCCTTGTTGCCTAAACTGGGCATACAAAGTACAGAAGCTGATCTGTGTCAGTTTTCATCCTTTGGCTGGCCATTCAGAGGTACACGACACTGTGCAGACACACAGCATGCCTGTATTAGGTAGTTTGTTCAGCCACCACACCCCCTAACCAATCACAGCCTGCACCTGGCATTCACTCCCTTCCAATCACCGCCTTACTCTTGAACACGCCCCCCTGCTCAGTCACAACCTGCATCTTGCTTAGGCTGAACAGACTTTGTAATACAGAATCACAGTGTCCTGTAACCCCGTCCCCATCAGGAAGAAGAGGTGCATTGTCACATGACAGAACTTTTTAACTTTGTAGATAAGTGCTTAAATCAAGTTCATGGCTGCTGCTGCTTAATACTGGCTGACTGGCTGCTTTAACCACTAGCCTACAGGGCACTTATACCCCCTTCCTGCCCAGGCCAATTTCCAGCTTTCAGTGCTGTCACATTTTGAATGACAATTGTGCGGTCATGCAACACTATACCCATATGAAATTTTTATCAATTTTTTGAGACAGAGCTTTCATCTGGTGGTATTTAATCACCTCTGGGATTTTTATTTTTTCTTAAACCAAAAACCACTGAAAATTTTGAAAAAAAAACATTTGTTCTTAGTTTTTGTTATACAATTTTGTAAATAAGTGATTTTTCTCCTTCACTGATGTGCGCTAATGAGGCTGCACTGATGGGCACTGATAGGCTGCACTGATGGGCACTGATAGGCTGCACTGATGGGCACTGATAGGCTGCACTGATGGGCACTGATAGGCTGCACTGATGGGCACTGATGAGGAGGCACTGGTAGGTTGCACTGATGGGCACTGAAAGGCAGCACTAATACATGACACTGATAGGCGGCACTGACTGGCACTGATATGTGGCACTGATTGGCAGCACTGATAGGTGGCACTGACTGGCACTGATAGGTGACATTGAAAGGCAGCTCAGATGGGCACTGATATGTGGCATTGATGTGCACTGGTATGCACTGATATGTGGCATTGATATGGCACTGACACGTGGCACTGATGATCACTGACTGCTGGCACTGATGGACACTGACAGGTGGCACTTCTGGGGCCACACTGATCATCAGGGCACACTGATCATCAGTGCCCTGATGATCAGTGTACATGTCCCCTCTGCGGAAAGCCGATTACCGGCTCTCCTCTCCTCTCAAGCTGTCAGAGTGACAGCTCGAGAGGAGAGAAATGCCGATAACCTGCATTTCCGTGTTTACATGTGATCAGCTGTGATTGGACACAGCTGATCACATGACCGAGCCGACATCTTCAGCTCTTTCCATGATCCGCTGTGTCTGAGGGACCAGCGATCGCCGTGCTGCGCGCTCCCTGAGCCGCGCATGTGTGGTGAGAATGGAAGGACGTCATATGAGAGGATCTGCCAAGTGGACTGGGACAAAATCCCTCCTGAGATGTGTGCAAACCTGGTGGCCAACTACAGGAAACATCTGACCTCTCTGATTGCCAACAAGAGATTTGCCACCAAGTACTAAGTCATGTTTTGTGAAGGGGATCAAATACTTATTTCCCTCATGAACATGGAGATCAGTGCATAATTTGTTAGACATGCATTTTTTTTTACTTTTTTGTTGCTATTCAGTCTCTGTGTTTACAATACAACAACCATTTGATTTTTAGACTGATCATTTCTTTGTGAGTGGGCAAACATTCAAAATCAGCAGGGGATCAAATTTCTTTCACTGTATATGTCTCTCTCTCGAGCTCTGTGCAATCTCTGGGAAAGGCAGGGAAACCGGTTACAAGAGAAAGGGGTTGAGCATAAGGGTGGCATACAATCTACAGACTGAACATTCTTGCCATGACTGTTAGTAAAGGGATATGGATTCATTTTGGCAGTTCTAGAAAATCATTGTGGCAGCGGCTCGAAATGAAAAGATAATTTTTAACAAAATTAAATTGAAAACCGTCTTGTGCAGCAATTATGTTATATTAGCTTATGTTCACGTTTAACAAAGCCACACTTTTCTTCTTGAACAGACTGGGACAAATTCAGTCATTAAAAAAAATCTTGCCAAGTTACTAATAGGGGGCCTTTATGGCAAATCACTAATCTTCAGCGCTGGCTTCTTGGCGGTGTATCTGTTCGACGCGGTACTGATGTTTTTTGTTGCTGTCAGATCTGGATGAGGTGTGAAGCATGGTAGGTATGTAGCTGGGGGGGGTAAAATATCATCGGAGCCGGGTTTAGTTGTATGTAGGAGTTTAGTAGGTTAGAGCTGACCTCCAGGGTAATCTATTGTGTATTCTTCCTTGACAGATGAAATATCCTTCTAAGTGCAGTATTTATTAAATGAGCATAAAAATGTAAAAGCAAACACTTTTGCACTCACATAGAATGGTGCCTATAAACAGGCACCAGTATCTGCAGCCTGTGTATACCAAAGATGGCCAACAAGCGCTCCACACCTTGTTCTCACTAAACCTGGACGTTCCTGGACCCAGAAGTGACGTAGTGACGCTTTGATGTACGTTTCACCCAGCGGCATCTTCAGAAAGTCTAGGCAAAACGTACATCAAAGCGTCACTACATCACTTTCGGGCCCGGGAACGTCCAGTTTTAGTGAGAAGAAGGCGTGGAGCATTTGTTGGCCATCTTTGGTATACACAGGCTGCAGATACTGGTGCCGGTTTATAGGTACCATTCAATGTGAGTACAAAACTGTTTGTTTTTATGCTCATTTAATAAATAATGCATTTAGAAGGATATTTAATCTGTCTAGTTTATCTGAGTGGTCCGGCACTTTATCTGCGTAAGGATTAGTCCATATCGAACACCATACAAATATTGGAGACATGTTGGGAGTCCCTATTCCATAGCTTAGTAGCGTATGGCCTTAAATGTAGAGCTGCTAGAGGGGAGATATTTCCTGAGAGGATGGTCTCCTATGTGACCAAAAAGTGCATCTGACTACCTTAATTGGGGTCGAAAGGTCTGGTGAGTGAGCAATCTTTACTTTCGTCTGCCTGCCAGCACATGGTGAAGATTTAAGTCCCCTTTTTTGGTACGGGTCACAGTATAAAGAAGTTGAAAGGACTTTCACCTTTATTTAAGCACAAATACACTTGTGGACTTTTATTGATTTCATTTTTGTTTTTTATGGTTTCTGTATAGATTATGGGAATATAGCCTATCCCTTGATAATCTATTCAAATTATAATGGTTCTATCTAGGGGCATGTAGTGATACTAACCTCCTAAATACTTGCAAGTTTCACTTATTTTTATGTAGCTCTTACCACTGAGGAGGTCACCAAGGTCTTCTCTGAAGCCCGCCTCACCACCTGCCCCCTCGACCCTGTCCCCTCACGACCCTGTCCCCTCACAACCCCTACGACCTCCCTCCTCCATCCTATGCTCCCTCACCCACATCTTTAATCTCTCCCTCTCTTCTGGCGCATTCCCCTCCCCTCTGAAGCACGCACACATCACTCCCATACTTAAAAAGCCCTCCCTGGACCCTACTGACCCGAACAACCTTAGACCCATCTCCCTGCTGCCATTCACATCCAAACTCCTTGAGCACTTAGTCTACATTCGCCTAAGCTCCCACCTCAACGACAACAACCTCCTCGACCCCCTACAGTCTGGCCTCCGTCCCCTACACTCCACCGAAACTGCCTTACTCAAACTCTCCAACGACCTGCTAACCGCCAAAGCTAATGGCCACTATTCAGTGCTCCTACTCCTCGACCTCTCCACGGCTTTCGACACAGTTGACCACCCCCTACTCCTCAAAAAACTACACTCCCTTGCCCTCAGAGACTCCGCTCTCTCCTGGCCCTCGTCATACCTATCACAACGCTCCTTCAGCGTTACCTATAACGCTACCACCTCCCCCTCACTCCCCCTCTCTGTTGGGGTCCCTCAAGGCTCTGTCCTCGGGCCCCTTCTCTTCTCCATCTACACCTCCTCTCTTGGCCAACTGATACACTCTCACGGCTTCAACTACCACCTCTATGCCGACGACACACAAATCTATCTCTCAACCCCTCGCCTCACCCCCTCAGTCTCCGCCCGAATCACAAGCCTACTGAACGACATATCAGATTGGATGTCGCTCCACTTCCTTAAACTGAACCTCTCCAAAACCGAGCTCCTAGTTTTCCCCCCAGCCCACGCACCCCCCCCCCCCCCCACTGACTTCTCCATCACGTCCAACAATGCCACCATCAGGCCCGTCCCACAAGCCAGAGTACTTAGTGATTGGACTTGGGGCTGGAAGGATAGATTGGAGTCAAGAATGACACCAACAAACATCGCCAAAATGCACCCATTCCTAACCCCAGAAACCACTAAGTAGCTCATCCACTCCCTCATCATATCACGACTCGATTACTACAACTCCTTCCTCACTGGCCTGCCTCATCACAGGCTATCCCCACTTCAGTCGATCCTGAATACTGCAGCCAGACTCATCCAAAAATTCTTGCAGGTGATTTCACAATAAATCTTTATCCCCAAATAAGATTGATGGTATACTCCAGAAGATCTTCATATACCTCAAAGAAAAAATCTAAACAGTGTATCTATCTATAATAGTGTATCAATCAATCAATCAATAGTGTATCAATCTATAATAGTGTATTATCCCAGGTATTATAATAAAGTGCCACACGTGTCACTTGCAGACAAACTAAGGTGCCATAGCAATCGTAAAATATCAGGACTCCAACAACTCAATTAGTAACTCCACTGCACACAATATAAAAAGTGCATAATTACCCTAACATAGATAAAATCAGCATAGGATCCATAATAAAGATGAGATTGCCTTCAAACATTGTTCTACCATCTTCTCCAAACACTTCCCATAGACCTCATAAACAGACCAGGGATCAGTATATGTATTAGATGACAAACATATTTTATTGTAGAAACTTACATTAAACATAATGACATAATGCTCTCTCTCGAGTCTCAGAAGAGGAGTTCTCAGTCGCCATGTAACAAGCTGTCACAGCAAATAGACTTACAACAACCTTTGCCCTACTGACACCAACCTCTGCCCTGCAGACTTACAACAACCTTTGCCCTACTGACACCGTCCACTGCCCTACTGACACTGTCCATTTTTAAGAGTCATTTCCAGAGATTGTAGATCTGGAGTATTGGAGCCATTCTGGGGAAGTTGCTGTGGAAAGTCATTCACTGAGGCTATTGGTTTGGAGTGTTGGAACCATTCTGAGAAAAGTCGATGTATATGAGCGATTATCCTGGTCTGGAGAAATCTATATTTAAACCAAAGCGAATTTTGCCAACCATGAGAGTGGGAGGCAAATAAAGTTGGTGAGTGCACACCTAAAGAGGGAGCACAGCACAATTTGGATATTTATTTATTTACAGTCACGTATATAGTCAAGACCTAGCGAGCGCACATGGAAGCAGCTATATGCACCAAAAAGAACCACAAAACCTTTCTGTGACTAGTAAGTATAAAATAAAGTGCAGCGCTAAAATTAAAGATATCCAATAAGGAACAAATGTATAGTATAAAAATCATATGTAAAACACTTCTATATGAGTATAAGCAATGAGTCCAAAGTTAAATAACATGTGATGACTCGGTTATCCCAGTGTGAAATCTGATCCAGTATCCAGGTGAAAAAGAATGGAAAGATTGCCCACTCACCAGAAGCGCAATCTTAATGCGCATATAGAGATCTCAAATGGCCGGAGGTCCCGTGCAGGTACTGCCTGGTACTAGGACGTTCCTCAGGAGGTCCCTCTGTATGGTTGTGGATATGCCGGTCTGGGCTATGGCTCCCTTCTTTGGCCTGGACCTCCCTGATCCAGGGGCGTGACGTCAAGGCGTGCAAGGGCTCCTCCTAGACGCATTTCGTATAATAATACGTCTACTGTAGGGGTGATGCCATAGCCGCTGGACATCACTTGGTTCTATAAATAGCAAAAGTGCGTGCGCAAATGAGCGCGCGCCATCTTGCCAAAGGACCACCTCACTGCGCATGCGCGGGCGCCATGATATTGTAGATATTAGATGTGACTGACGCGCATTAAACTGCGCATGCGCGAGTGTTGCGGTCACCATTTTATTGGCTGGATAAGGTAGGTCTGGAATATGACAGACGCGCATTTAACTGCGCATGCGCGAGTGTTGCAGTCGCCATTTTACTGGTGACTGGATAATGTGTGGACATATGTACACAAGATTGCTAAAGATTGGTAAAATTTGGTAAAACGATCTAAAAACAATCATCATATTCCAGTTAATAATGCTTGTGTGTAATTAGTACATAATGTATGGTAAATCACATTGCCAAAAGTTAATGGATGGTGTATATACATATGATAATTCTTATCTGGTAGAGCAAAGTTATCAATACGCAAAACGCCACATAAAGTTATATGCCGCTTCAAATATGCCCCCAGTATGATACGACACATTTTATAGAGTATAGTATATCACATGAAAATTATACATACAATGTCCATATAAATGAGACCGGTATGCTAATATATTAATATATTGACCCACTAAAAGGTGGTAGTAATGGACACTATGAATAATAAAAATATTTATACATAAAATGTAGTAAATTGATCTAAAATGATATAAAAATATGTAAAATATACAATTAAATGCCGTTCAATGCTAGAACCAATAAACTAGTGTTATCTATTACCTTTTGGAACATGGTACTAAGGGTACTCATAACGGTAGTCGTATTGTCAGATATATGCAATGGATATATTTGAAGTTGAAATGGTAGGTATCAACTGTTGTCAATGAAGCAATTTATGTCTACTTGTGCCACATCTATCCCTACAAATTTGAGGGATGAAGGGTCCCTGTGGTGAAAGCCTCTAAAATGTTTAGATAATGAGTGTTCACGGAAGCCTCTTTTGATGTTATGTATATGGTCCCGGAAACTATCTCGAAGTCTTCTGGTAGTCCGGCCGATATACTGCTTCCAGCATGGGCATTCCAGAAGATACACCGCATAGCGTGTATTGCAAGTGATGAAAGTAGATATGTCATATGACTTCCCTGTTGTAGTTGAGGTAAACATCAATTTTCTTTTTTGACATGTTGCTGTGTTGGCAGATTTGACATTTCTTACAAGGAAAAAAGCCTTTAAGATTGGTGAATAAGCTGGGATGGGGGTCCATCACGTTGGGAGCAATTGTGTTCCTCAGTGATTCCTAGGAAGGTTCCATCACTTCTTTCCATTCTTTTTCACCTGGATACCGGATCAGATTTCACACTGGGCTAACCGAGTCATCACATGTTCTTTAACTTTGGACTCATTGCATATACTCATGTAGAAGTGTTTTACATATGATTTTTATACTATACATTTGTTCCTTATTGGATATCTTTCATTTTAGCGCTGCACTTTATACTTATAAATTACAGTCATGTGGTGATTTATTTTGAAAGCTTCAACCTACACGGTGATTTTAAAGAGGACTTTTATTAATGGACTTTTTTGTTTTTATGAATTTTTTTTTTCTTTTTTTATAATTTACAGAGCACATATATATATTTTTTTGCATTTCAAAATATTATTTATTGGTTACAATATATTAAAGTGTTACTAAACCCAGGACCCTGCATTCACTATATCTGGTTTCCCTCAGTACACAGAACATGGAAATGCAATTATTTTACTAAATATAAACTGATAAATACCTTTTTCTCATCAGCAGTATATAGCAGTCATGTGACTTCAGCAGAGCACTGGTTAAAGTTTGTAGAAGGCGTTTTCATTCTGCTCTAGGAGGATGCAGAACCCTTGACCTCTATTTGGACAGTGCTGATTGGCCCTGTGGTGATCACGTGCACTCTTCTAAGATAGGATGCAGAACCCCTGACCTCTGTCTGGACAGTGCTGATTGGCCCTGTGCAAATCACATGAACCCTCCCAAGATAAAAAAAAAATCTCTCTAGCAATACACACCAAACCAAGCATGTGCATGTGGCTACGGGTTCAGTCTGTCTTATCAGGAGATAAGACGTGGACATTTGAACAAGAGGAGATGCAGAGAAGACAGGATCAGACTGCCTTTTTACACAATACAGAGGATTAACCCCTTAGGTTCCACAGTGTGTATAACAAACATGCTTTACTGTATATACAGACTGATTTTACTGTTGTGGGTTTAGTAACACTTTAAATGAAAAGATCATCAGTTCAGCTTTGGGTAGGGGTTAACCGTGCACGGGGAAACTTTTTTTTATGGTTTAGTTCAATTTTATTTTTTTTTAACTTGATATGTTTTCGAGCTGCCTGGTATCTGATTTTTACTCTCTACCAGTTTCCATAGTATACATCCCCACACGTCCACTTTCCGCTCAGCATGGGATCCCTGCAGGGAGGTTTCCTGCACTGCTCCTGTGGGAACTCAGGATATGACAAGCCTGGGTTCAAACAGGAGCAGTGGGGAAAACGCATGTAATTTGGACAGGAATTTCTGTTCAAATTGCATGCTAATCTTTGCGGTGCAATTTATATTGACACAAATCACACCGGTTTCTGGTATTGGAAGCTTTTTCACGATTACTTGTGAAAATACATGGTATTGGTGCATTCCTGATATCAGATGTGTGAATGTCTAAAAGGAAGTTCAGAATATCCTGTCTTCAAAACAAGTGCAGATAAGTCGCTGCTGCAAGATTCTCAAATCAGAATGAAAAGCCATGATTTACTTCCCAGAGTTAAAATTTCAGTCTCTTCACCTTTCCCTCTGGCTACTGAACAGAGAACATGTCTGCAGGCATATCCTGACATCTTCATTTTCGATAATGGTTATACATTAGTTTCCAGGAAACTGGTACAGAGCTTCTCAGCACATGAATTTCAGCACTATAAACAAGCAAAAATACAACATTGTCCCCTAATGTCCTCTACCATATCCTATCTGTAATATTACAGGAGGTCCTAACACAATCCTCCTACCTGAAACCTTAGGGGCCTGTGCTGATGGGCTTTGAGTATGTGTTGATGGCATTGATTTAACATCAGTTTGGGACACTTCAATGATCAACCAGAATTCATTGATGCATTTGACCTGCAGATTCATTCAGGTGCATTTGACCTGCAGTTGACTTCCTTCAGACTTTCATTTGACCTGCAGTTGACTTCTTCCCGACCCTCAGTTGGCTTCCTCTTGACCCGCAGTTGGCTTCCTCTCGGCCCGCAGTTGGCTTCCTCTCGGCCCGCAGTTGGCTTCCTCTCGGCCCGCAGTTGGCTTCCTCTCGGCCCGCAGTTGGCTTCCTCTCGGCCCGCAGTTGGCTTCCTCTCGGCCCGCAGTTGGCTTCCTCTCGGCCCGCAGTTGGCTTCCTCTCGACCCGCAGTTGGCTTCCTCTCGACCCGCAGTTGGCTTCCTCTCGACCCGCAGTTGGCTTACTCCCAAATTGCATTTGACCTGCAGTTGACTTCCTTCTAATGTCCCATTCACACCAGAAACCTGTACCTATGCATGCAGTTGACGCACGTTTTTAAGTGCAATTGATGGGCATTTTTCCAACTGCATTTGACCTGTGAGACCACTTCCTTCTTCTTTCCTTTTGGCTTCTATGTGCACTGTGATGCATTGCAGTGCATTTCCAGTGCCTTTGCATGCGTTATTGTGCGTTTGTGGTGCAGAAAAATACACTATGCTGTACTTTTCTGCACTGCGCTGAACTGCACTGCAATGGTGTGAACTTTGTCCATAGGATTGCCTGAATTTTGGACTGTCTATGAAGTTGGAGAGCAGTTCAAAATGCAGCCAACTGTGTTCGCTGTGAAAAGGCCCTGACTTGCATTTAACCTGTTGACTTCCTTTAGACTTGCATTTGACCTGCTGTTGACTTCCTTATGATTTGCCTTTGACATGCAGTTGACTTGCTTCTAACTTGCCTTTTGACCTGCAGTTGACTTCCTTCTGATTTACATTTGACCTGCAGTTAACTTCCTTTTGACTTGCATTTAACTTGCAGTGGACTTCCTTCTGACTTGCATTTGACTTGTAGTTGACATCCTTCTGACTTGCATTTGAACTGCAGTTAACTTCTGACTTGCATTTGACCTGTATTTTATCTCCTTTTGACTTGCGTATGACCTGCATCAAGCAGGTTTTGCAGACCCACAGACTTGTAGGGGAATGCAAAATCCGCTCTCAGTGAATAAAAGCCCATCAACCTAGGCCCTAAAGTGGAACTACTGTATATTCTACTGTGCAGGGCTAAGCTGTTGCAAGTGTGTACAACATACCTTCACTTTATGGCACACTTATCTCTTATTGGGCACTCTTCTAGCCTTCAGCTGCCAATTCATCAGATGACACCACTATCTCCCTTCATTGCATTTTTCAGGTCCTGTGACAGTCCCCTTATGCCACTGGACAGCCACTGATGCAACTCCCACGCATGCATTAAGGAGGTGCATCATCCCTGTCAGGTGACTCTATTCTTGGCATGCCAATAATGAGGCGGGATGTAAACTGCATGGCACATGCTGACAACACTGGCAGTTCACTTCTCGATTTACAGCAGCGTTGACACCCTGCTCCAGCAGAGTCTTCTAATAGGACAGCTGGATTACAAGTCACACGGTCGCTTAATGTCTGCCGCAGTGTTGGGTTGTCCATGTACTTCTCATACATGTGCTTGTAGGCATTGCCTGTGTATATCATTTAAAGCGAATATTATTATGCTCAATAGTATGTCCTCAATATGTATTTCTTGTCTGATGAAGGGCTGATGTAAGTTCATGAAATTTGCTCCAATACCTCACTACAACCACTGGACTGTTTTAATATACAAATAGCATATGGCGCAAACCTATAGTAAAAAGCAGTGTGCGATACAAAGAATTAACATTAGAACAATGTTAAGTCCATGTAGTCCATATCATAGGAAGTCTATACACATTGCTAAAGTCCATAAAAGCGGCTAAAGGCAACTCCACCCAGAGACTGGAATGTATCTCTGCAGAAATGAAAAGGAACACAAGGGGGCGCCTCTAAGTGCAGCATTAAAAGATTGTTTAATGAACCATAAAATGTAGCACACATTTGTGACCAGATAGAGCCGAGACACGAGCCAGACATCTGTGCTCCACGGAGAGCATCGGCTCCTGTAGTTGGAAAGGAACACGGAACCCTAAGTGACGTCAAAAACCCACCGTTGACCACAAGACCGGAAGTGGTGTCATGGAGGGTGGGTCCAAAGACTAGGTAACGCGTTTCAGAGCGCAAATCAGCTCAGCTTCTTTGTCGCTTCCAGTTCCGTGTTCCTTTCCAACTACAGGAGCTGATGCCCTCCGTGGAGCACAGATGTCCAGTTCATCTCTCGGCTGCATGTGGTCCTGGAAGCTGCTACTAACCTACATGATGAGTGGAAGCGGTCCTTGCACTTCTTATGGTCATTTTAACTCTTCACAAATGTGTGCTACATTTTATGGTTCATTAAACCATCTTTTAATGCTGCACTTAGAGGCGCCCCCTTGTGTTCCGCTTCAATACTGGAATGTTTTGTATACTTTGAATTGGGGAATTTAATAAATATATATATATATATATATATATATATATATATATATATATATATATATATATATAGTTAGTGAAGGAAATAAGTATTTGATCCCCTGTTGATTTTGAATGTTTGCCCACTCACAAAGAAATGATCAGTCTACAAATAGAATGGTATGTGTATTGTAACACTGAGAGACAGAATAGCAACAGAGAATTCTAAAGAAATGCATGTCTAACAAATGATGCACTGATTTGCATGTTCATGAGGGAAAAAGTATTTGATCCCCTATCATTTAACAGGATTTCTGGCTACCAGGTGTCTTTCATACAGGTAACAAGCTGAGATTAGAAGCAGTCTGTTAAAGGGAGTGCTGATAATCTCATTTTGTTACCTGTATAAAAGACACGTGTCCACAGGAGCAATCAAACAATCAGATTCCAAACTCTCCACCATGGCAAAGACCAAAGAGCAGTCCAAGGATGTCAGGGACAAGATGGTAGACCTACACCAGGCTGGACTGGGCTACCAAACTATGGCCAAGCAGCTTGGTGAGAAGGTGACAACAGTTGGTGCAATCATTCACAAATGGAAGAAAGACAAAACAACTGTCAGTCTCCCTAGGTCTGGTGCACAATGCAAGATCTCACCTCGTGGAGTGTCAATGATTATGAGAACAGTGAGGAATCATCCCAGAACTACACGTGAGGATCTTGTCAATGATCTCCAGGCAGCTGGGACCACAGTCACCAAGAAAACAATTGGTAACACACTACGCCGACAAGGATTGAAATCCTGCAGTGCCCGCAAGGTCTCTCTGCTCAAGAAAGCACATGTCCAGGCCCGTCTGAAGTTTGCCACTGAACATCTGAATGATGCAGAGGAGGACTGGTTGAAAGTGTTGTGGTCAGATGAGACCAAAATCGAGCTCTTTGGCATCGACTCAATTCGCTGTGTTTGGAGGTGGAGGAATGCTTCCTATGACCCCAAGAACACCATCCCAACTGTCAAACATGGTGCTGTAAACATTCTGCTTTGGGGGAGTTTTTCTGCTAAGGGGACAGGACAACTGCACCGCATCAAAGGGACAATGGACAGGGCAATGTATCGTCAAATCTTGGGTGAGAACCTTCTTCCCTCAGCCAGGGCATTGAATATGGGTCACGCATGACAATGACCCAAAACACGCACGCCAAGGCAACAAAGGAGTGGCTCAAGAAGAAGCACGTTTAGGTCCTGAAGTGGCCTAGCCAGTCTCCAGAACTTAATCTGATTGAAAATCTGTGAAGGGAGCTAAAAGTTCAAATTGCCAAATGTCAGCCACCAAACCTTAATGACTTGGAGAGGATCTGCCAAGAGGAGTGGGCCAAAATCCCTCCTGAGATGTGTGCAAACCTGGTGGCCAACTACAGGGAACGTCTGACCTCTGTGATCGCCAACAAGGGATTTGCCACCAAGTACTAAGTCATGTTTTGTGAAGGGGATCAAATACTTATTTCCCTCATGAACATGCAAATCCGTGCATCATTTGTTAGACATGCATTTCTTTTGAATTTTTTTTTTGCTATTCTGTCTCTGTGTTACAATACAACTACCATTTGATTTTTAGACTGATCATTTCTTTGTGAGTGGGCAAACATTCAAAATCAGCAGGGGATCAAATACTTATTTCCTTCACTGTATATGTCTCTCTCTCAAGCTCTGTGCAATCTCTGGGAAAAGCAGGGAAACCGGTTACAAGAGAAAGGGGTTGAGCATAAGGGTGGCAAACAATCTACAGACTGAACATCCTTGCCATGACTGTTAGTAAACGGATATGGATTCATTTTGGCAGTTCTAGAAAATCATTGTGGCAGCGGCTCGAAATGAAAAGATAATTTTGAACAAAACGACTGCATTATGGCCATTAGATTGAGACGAAAATTATGTGAAACAAGCATATTAGACAAACTACAGGGATTAATAATATATAGTGCAGCGCTGGTGTATTAATTAAAAAAAGAACATGCTAAAATGAATACAAATAAAATAGTTCATAAAGTCCTTCCACAATTAAGTGACCATAGGTGTATGAAGGTCTTCCTCCTTATAAAGGTGACTGGTATCGGATAGAAAAAATGCGCACTCACCGACCGCACATTTTAAATGCGCCTTTGCGCACTCTTATGCAGATGACCAGCCAGACATGCAGATCCTAAGGACACATGGACCATCCCTCTCAAATACTGACATCGGCCTTGGGTGCAGTACCTCCAGGTATATAGAGCCCTTTCGTTCCAAAAGATAGGCAGGCAGGGGTCCCCCTCCTGGTTCCAGGTACCCCAGAAATGGTAGATGCAGATCGTCGGCGCCTGTAAACCACGTGACAGAGCACAACGGGAGGGGCGGGGACGTGACAGAGCACAACGGGAGGGGTCCCCGCCCCTCCCGTTGTGCTCTGTCACGTGGTTTACAGGCGCCGACGATCTGCATCTACCATTTCTGGGGTACCTGGAACCAGGAGGGGGACCCCTGCCTGCCTATCTTTTGGAACGAAAGGGCTCTATATACCTGGAGGTACTGCACCCAAGGCCGATGTCAGTATTTGAGAGGGATGGTCCATGTGTCCTTAGGATCTGCATGTCTGGCTGGTCATCTGCATAAGAGTGCACAAAGGCGCATTTAAAATGTGCGGTCGGTGAGTGCGCATTTTTTCTATCCGATACCAGTCACCTTTATAAGGAGGAAGACCTTCATACACCTATGGTCACTTAATTGTGGAAGGACTTTATGAACTATTTTATTTGTATTCATTTTAGCATGTTCTTTTTTTAATTAATACACCAGCGCTGCACTATATATTATTATTCTTGCTTAAAGGTCCAGTGATTCCTTAGAGTGTTCCAGCAGCTGAACTATGAGCGCTCGCTTTACCCTTATGCCAAACTACAGGGATTATTTGAGACGGCTGTGCGAATACTTGAGACATTCCTATAGCTCTTTGTCTTTATATATAGACCCCTTAGTAGGCTCTCCTTTAGTACTTCACTGAAAAGAAAGCAAAAAAAAACTTGTTTACAGAGCTCAATAACCCAAGCTGCAATTTACACACAAAGCCCAATGAGTCAGAACAGTGACTCCACCCACTCCACTCCTCTCCCTTTCATCATGCGGCTTTCCACCACTTTCTCTCCTCTCCTACCACTGAGAATTTGGAGCATCTGCCACCATAGTATATATCCCCACACACCCACTCTCCACTGTGGGAAACCTCCCTGCACTGCTCCTGTGTGAACTCTATGACAGCTTGGGTTCACACAGCAGCAGTGGGGAAACTGCATGCGATTTGGACAGGAATCGCATTCCTGTCCAAACTGAATGCTATTCTTTGCAGTGTGATTTGTATCCATACATTTTGCAAAGAATCGGTATCGGTGAGTACTTGACCGAAAGTATTGGTACTCGTACTCGCCGATTTAAAGAAAAAAAATTATTATAAAAAAATATTATAAAGTCTATTAAGCTTTATATCATTTTATTATCCTATGCCCCTCTTGCATTTTCTACAGCAGTGAATACCGGCTGCAAGGGATGAGGTTCACGTTGGCCACTATCATGGCATGAAGGCTATTTTGTGGGTTCAGGATTTGCAGTGGTGGCCAACTTATGTGCAGATTCGCTCCAGAGAATTTTTAAACACCAGAGTGCACCACATGGCCTTTGAGCTATGGCCAGCAGGTTCAGAAGGTCCAATAAGTGGGCTTTTGGATGAATTCATTCCCTCACTAAAGAAAGTAAAGAATAAAAAAAGCTAGTATTGTCAGTGTATTGGAAGTTCCTATAAGGAAATGCTGAAAGCTAACAAACTGCACTTTATTTCTAATTGCTAGCTCTTTGGACAATCCACCCTTAAAAAATAGGCTTTTTTCCAAGGGTTGATATTATGGGCTTCTTGTATGTTTTTGAGAGTTATTTTATACTGATGGGCTTTATTTCAGATAAAACTAATTTTTTTTTTTGCATCAAGCCAACCCTTTAAAAAAAAAAAAGGTTTTCGGGGAGTTTAGTATAGTGTGTGTGTGAGTCAGTTGGACGCTGGGGCTTTCATTTATTTAGGGGTTTGTTTTTTTTTTGTTTTTTTTTGAGCATAGGAAATTCAGTGTAATGTTTCTAGAGAATGCTAGAGGAATAAAGCAAATAAAATGTAATCAATGATTAAAGTATAACTAAAGGAAAAAATTGGCTATGGGACAGGAAGTGAAAGGAAATCTCTGAAATGGGACACAGATGGCGAAAAAAAAAAAAAGACGGGTTATAACCTTCCCTTTCTCTATCCAAAATTTTAATTTAAAAAAGTTTTACCTATAGTTCTACTTTAACCAATATGTTACCTATATTTACCAATTCCCTCTTTAGCGTTTTCTTGAATTGTTATATTGTATCTCTTGTTGCAAACATTTTCAATGCTTCTCGGCTCCATCTAGTAGTCATTTATGCAGTATTTTAATACTGTTCACAATAAAAGAACATTCCTTTTGAAGAGAAAGCAGCTTAAGTAACATTCGCTTTTGTCCAGTTAGCACAGAATGAATGTACATACAAATTCACCGGACGAATGGTAATGCAATTTTTTTTAAATAAATAGACTGCTATGTGTTGTCTCTCCTTCACCTGTATACATAGCTGAGCAGTGCTGAACAGGCAGAAATCCTACCCCCCTAATACATAGCTGGGCAGTGCTGAAGGGAGAGAAATCTTAGACCCCTAATACATAGCTGAGCAGTGCTGAACGGGCAGAAATCCTAGACCCCTAATACATAGCTGAGCAGTGCTGAACGGGCAGAAATCCTAGACCCCTAATAGAAAGCTGAGCAATGCTGAAGGGGCAGAAATCCTAGACCCCTAATACATAGCTGGGCAGTGCTGAAGGGGGAGAAATCTTAGACCCCTAATACATAGCTGAGCAGTGCTGAACGGGCAGAAATCCTACACCCCTAATACATAGCTGAGCAGTGCTGAAGGGGCAGAAATCCTAGACCCCTAATACATAGCTGAGCAGTGCTGAATGGGCAGAAATCCTAGACCCCTAATACATAGCTGAGCAGTGCTGAAGGGACAGAAATCCTAGACCCCTAATACATAGCTGAGCAGTGCTGAATGGGCAGAAATCCTAGACCCCTAATACATAGCTGAGCAGTGCTGAAGGGACAGAAATCCTAGACCCCTAATACAGCCTTTCTCAACCAGGGTGCCTTAAGGTTTCCTCAAGGGTGTCTTGGCAAAATATCTAAAAACTGCCCAAAACTTAACAAGCCAACGGGTGGAACAAGCCTGCCTTCTAGTAACACAAAGCCACAGGTTTTCATTGTGCACCATTACGACCTTCTAGCCGCCGGCGTCCTGACAACCAATGACATCAGTTGATAAGGAGGATGTCAGCTGCCTGCACAGCTTCCTAGCTAGACCTTCCCCTGCCCCTCTCCATCAGCACTGGGCTCTCATTACCTCAGTGATGGAAAAAACCAAAGGAAGAGGAGAAACATTGGAATACTACTCAGTACCAGTGTGCAAACATGTATTTGCTTTGGAAGAATAAACCACCTCTAATGTTGGATGCCCTACGTGTATGGATGTTGCTGCGTTCTATAAAACTATTAGAATAGTTGTTCACATTTTAGACTGGGATGCCTCAAGACTGTCCGTAAATTTAAAGGGTGCCTTAAGACTGTCCGTAAATTTAAAGGGTGCCTTAAGACTGTCCGTAAATTTAAAGGGTGCCTCAAGACTGTCCGTAATTTTAAAGGGTGCCTCAAGACTGTCCGTAATTTTAAAGGGTGCCTCAAGACTGTCCGTAATTTTAAAGGGTGCCTCAAGACTGTCCGTAATTTTAAAGGGTGCCTCAAGACTGTCCGTAACTTTAAAGGGTGCCTCAAGACTGTCCATAGTTTTAAATTGTGCCTTGACTGAAAAAAGGTTGAGAAACACTGCCCTAATACATAGCTGAGAAGTGCTGAACGGGCAGAAATCCTAGACCCCTAATACATAGCTGAGCACTGCTGAATGGGCAGAAATCCTAGACCCCTAATTCACAAAGAACTATGTTAGAAAAGCTTCCAGTCATCAGGTGGCGGGGCCAGCACAGACACACAATGGAGCACAGTCTCAAACTGTGTTGGCTTCCTCTCCAACCACAAAGAAGAGCAAAGTGTTCATTAGCTGGGTTTCATGATTTTAACAGCCGTTCTATTTGCAACGCCGTCCTTATTTTTTCCATTTCAATGTGAAATTTTCTTGTTAAAATGAAGATGTTAAATATCTGCACAATAACATATTCTTTCCATCTGAAATGGTAACTCGACCCAGGAACAGCATCTCCTAAAGGAGTTGGAGCATTTCCTGAAAAATAATGTTTTGCAATAATTTTGTAAATCCTTGTCTCCCCACCGGCTTCATGCATGTCTCTCATTAGCGGCACGAAGAAGCAGCGAGCGGCACAGAAAGCAACACTGACCCCTCCGGCTGTAAGAAGCTTATGTTTTATTAACCAAGCGCGCCGACACTCGCTGCTCCGTATTACAGACATTCCAGTGCTCCTCTGTTCTGCTGCTGTCAAAGCTTTGCACTTCATACACACAATATCCAATCTCAAGAGATAAACCTAAGCGCCGTTAAGGGAGATGACCTTATAATATCTTTATTGTTATAGATTGTGCACAGATGTACGCCATTCTGTAGAGGAGCTAATCCAAAAAAAGAAAGACAAAAAGGGGGGATCTTAACAAGAGTTTATTGTATTTGAACTATTGTTTCTAAAATGACCACGGAAAATAGTTCCATTATGATACTCCCGCTCTGTGATGATACCCAGGACTTCTAAAAGAATTGACTTGCTGCTGAATTGCAGCCAGGGACAGGTGCATTTCTGGGGTGGATCAAAGGCTCTGGAGTGTATATTGAGAAACCTGGGTGATGTTCACTTACCGGGCACTTTTAGGTACACCTTGATAGTGCCAAGAAAATCTCCTCCACACCATTACACCACCAATACCAGCCTGAACCATTGCTACAAGGCAGGATGGATCCATGCTTTCATGTTGTTTACACTAAATTCTGACCCTACCATCTGAATGTTGCAGCAAGCAGTCTGCCCAGTCTCCTCTGACATCAACAAGGCATTTTCATCCACACAACTGCCACTCCCTGGATATTTTCTTTTTTTGGACCATTCTCTGTAAACCCTAGAGATGGCTGTACATGAAAATCCCAGTAGATCAGCAGTTTTTGAAATATTCAGACCAGCCCATCTGGCACCAATACCCATGCCAAGTTCAAAGTCACTTAAATCCCCTTTCATCACCATTCTGATGCTTGGTTTGAACTTCAGCAAGTCGTCTTCACCACTTCTAGATGCCTAAGTGCATTCAGTTGCTGCCATGTGATTGGCTGATTAGCAATTTGTGTTACCAAGCAATTGAAAAGGTGTACCTAATAAAGTGACCAATAAGTGTATCAATTGTGGACAGGACTTCTCCCCACTCTGTCCATTGTTCTGCTGCAATACCCATGTATTGTAAGATGTGCACACCTAATCATTACAATTGTATGAGCTTGTTGGAGATCCCATTTCATGCCAAAATACTTTTGGCCATATGGTGTTGAAATTGCATATTAAATGGTTTTTTATACTTTGGGAGGTCTTTGTATCTACAGTACATTGCTAGGTTTTCCCATCTGATGTGGTGTTTAAAAATAGGCTTCACTCCCTGTGCTCAATTTTATCATTTCATAATTCATCTTCCGTGACTACATTGTAATTTGAGAGGTGACCCAACGTAGCCGGTGGAACAGTAGAGAGTTCTATCTGACATGCCATGGGGGCTCCCATCCAGCTCTCGAATTTTTCATATGGACCTAGATCCATGGTGTTCTATAGTATGAGCTCCCTGGATATCTGATGCAACTAGGATATGTAATTTCCTAATGAGGTGATTAAAAATACTTTAGGCCTGCTCCATTCGACTTTTATGGTCTGGAGCACGGAGGGACGAAGAGGGAGTCATCTTGGGGGGGCTTCTGCAGCAAGGGGGAGGACTACGTATGCTGCTAGTTCACAGCTCATGGGTGGAAGCTAACTTGGCCTCTTTACCTTGGGTACTGAAGGACCTTGTCCTAACTCAGGTCTATGGCTTCCTGGAGTACAGGGATATCATCTTGAGCTTTGAAGGGTGGACTAATCTGGAGATTTCTGTCTTGCAGAACACTTATTTTGGAGGGTCGTGTGCAAAGTGCTATTACAGGAACAGCAGCGGCACCTTAATGCACTGAATATGCTTCAGTCATTTTGTGCCATTTTCTTTATTAACAATGATGGCTATACTGAGCCCATTCTGTACCCTTCCATAATTCTAATACTAGTAGGCCAACCACAGGCAGTAGACTCCATTGGACATGTGTGTCTTCTCCAAGACCGGAAAGGGTGGTGGAAGGAGTGAGCAAAATTGTTCATCCTGTGCATACCAGTATCTCTCTCCTCATCTGCAAAGTTGACTATCGGCAGTGTACCATTGGCAACGTGGAGACTATGGCAACCTTGTTGGTTATCTTGAGTTTTTAGGATACCAGAGTGTTCCAAAGCCTGATGATGCTTTAATAAAACAATGGCCTTGTATATAATATTCAAATTTAATCATACCATGTGATGTGTGTCAGTGCTCTCGTGCATAAAGTGAACTCAATCTGGCCTAAAAAGTGCCTATTGCAAGTACCATGAGCATTTGGTATTTGCAAGTGCACATGTTAAAACCAGTCACTTCCCAAGAAGCCCCGTAGATCCTGGGCCTAGGCTTTAGGCAAGGCTTAGACTTCTCTTTACCCTCGGTTCACAGCTGTGCGCGTGGTGCCGCTGCAAAACCCGCACGAATGCTTGCAGCCGCACCACCCACACAGAGGAATTCGGGAACCGCACAAATGTCTGCAGCCGCACCACCCACACAGAGGAATTCGGGAACCGCACAAATGTCTGCAGCCGCACCACCCACACAGAGGAATGTGGGAACCACAGGCAGGTGCCATTAATTCTAATGGCACGCCGCCTGCACTGGAAACCCCAATTGTATTGGGAATCTCTGTTCCTGTGCGGGCTGCGATTTCCAATGTCCCAGGGCACGGGAGTCCATTCAAATGAATGGGCTCTTGTGTCCGTGCAAATCGTGGCCCAGATAACTGCACAGATGTGGACCAGGGCTTAATTTGAACTTAAATACAGGTTAAATACAATCGCATTTCTAGGACATGCACCCTTAGTGGGGAATAGAAGTGCTAACATTTAAGAGTTAAAGGATGTCGCAGGGCTTACAACTATGGGGAGATGGACTTAGTGTTACTAAACCCAGGGCCCTGCATTCACTATATTTGGTCTCCCACAGTATACAGAACATGGAAATGGAACCATTTTAGTAAGTATAAACTGATAAATACCTTTTCTCATCAGCAGTATATAGCATTCTTGTGACTTCTAACAGTTCAGAGCACTGGTTAAAGCTTGTAGGAAGACTTTCTTTCTGCTCTAGGAGGATGTAGAACCCTTGACCTCTGTCTGGACAGTGCTGATTGCCCCTGTGATGATCATATGCACTCTCCCAAGAAAACAAAAACCCTCTCTAGCAATACACACCAAACTGAGCATGTGCAGAGTGTCTCCACATGATGTGTCTTATCAGGAGATAGGAGGGGGACGCTGGAAGAAGGGGAGGATCAAATTAGTCAGGCTCAAACTGCATTTTTACACAATGCAGAGGATTAACCCCTTAGATTCCCTAGTGAGTATAACAAGCATGTTATACTGCATATACCTACAGATGTTACTGTTGTGGGTACAGTATAGTAACACTTTAATCATGACTTGGAGAAAACTCAAGGTCCTCTGTACACTCTGGAACTCCGTTAATACAGTGATCATTTGAAAACTAACAAAGGTACATTCCTGACCTTCAGCAATCTTTCTTTCGACCACATTTAAAAAAAAAAAAACCCTGGTCTTGTTCATTTGTACATGTTGTATACACTTTCCATGCCTTTATGCCTATACCAATGTATGGTTAAGGCTTCATATTTATGTAGCACTACTCCACAGGAGCCGCTAAGTTTTGAGTCCCCCTAAGCTCGGCACAGCCAGTCAACACGCAGTTTCACTCATGCATCCAAAGTCTGTAATCAGTCCATGAGCTTGGTTTTTGTTGTTTTATTATAGGTTAAGAATTGGATGGGGTCTAGGGGATGCCCAGTGGAACTGAAACAACTTGGAGGACAAACTTCTTATATACAAAAATAACAGCAACATTTAATCAGTATGCAGTCTTTTCTGGAAGCATTTAGTCCCCTTAAATTAAACTTCTTTAGACCCCAAATGAAAATCCCCTTATCCATCTGGCTGTCGTGAAGGATATCCCAGAACAAGGGATTCCTATACTGAGAATGCTGTCCCAGGGAGACCTTGTTGTGTATTGCACCTGACCGCCCTTTCCCTTGTAGGCCTAGGATGTAGAGCTACACTATCCTGTTCCTGTAGCTGTAAAGGTGAAGCTGCATCCAGGCCTTACACTGGGCTGGCTTCTTCGCCTGCTGACAGGCTCTCTTTTCCTGTAGACTGTATAACAGTGGAGGTCCCTCTTTCCAACTCCCAGACTGTAGATAGGCCCCCCTCTTCCGGTGCCCTCTTCCAGGCTCCACACCAACAGGTCTTCCTCACTCCATCTTCCACCCAACTCTCCTGCTGGCCAGGCTCTCTCATATTCATGGGTTGATCTCCCCCACTGCCAAACGTCCTGCCTGGGATTGGTCAGATTCCTGTAAATATGCAGATCAGCCCAGCCTCACCTTCTCCCACTGGCTTCTAGAAACTTATCCAAGTCTCTAGAGCAGGGGGAGGTACCAGAGGACTGTTCCTGTAGAGCCCTCCAACTCTAACCTAAAGTAATTTTGCTGACTTACACCCAGGCTGACTCACACCCACAAGATGGCATCACATATAGCATTCTTTTGAAGCCATACAGTATATTTAGTGTGCAAATGTGAGTTTAGTGAAGCAAATCTCTCATAAATGGCATTTATATGATTAGTCTCATTTGGTATTTTGTTGAAAGGTATAATTTTGCAGTGAAATTACAGGGCAAATGCGCTTAAGATAAAAAATATGATGTAGATAATATTTCAAGTATTTGCATATTATGTCTAGAAACAGAAATTTCATATTTTACCTTTTTTTGGGATATCTCTCAGTATACTCTATGTAATTACATGAATTTGTAATCCTTTTGAGCATTTGTAGATGTTTGAAAACCAAATATATATGACCTTTTTCGGCATCCCATTTAAAAAATATGAGCATTAATATAGAGTCCCCCCTACCTTTCAGAGAGAACAGTCTTCTGGGAACTCTTTCGACATGATTTTAGACTGTGTCAATTTAGTCAGTGCATATGTGAGGCTGGAGGCTGGGTACTGATGCTGAAGAAGACCTGGCTTAAAATTGACATTTCGTTTCAAAGGTGTTCAGTATGGTTGAAGTCAGGGCTCTGTACAGGCCACTCAAGTTCCTCCGCACCAAAGTCATTAAACCTTGTCATTATGTAACTGGCTTTGTGCTCAGGGTAAAGTCATGCTGTAAAAGATAGGGACCTTCCCCAAATTGTTGCCACGAGGTTTGAAGTGAACAATGGTCTAAAATGTTTTTTTATTTTGTAACAATAACAGTAAATTTCAATGAAAACACCTGAACTCAATAATTTTGAGGGGTGTCCATATACTTTGTCTATGAAGGTAGATAGGATGTTCAGCTGTCCACAAACGTTTGGCCATATGGTGTGCACGTGACCATGTTGACCGATCAGAATTGTTCTGATCCTCACTGGAAACCCTATGGAAAGAAGCAGAAAAACAACGTGGTTTTCAAACCCTAGGACTACTACACTGGGAACAGTAGAAGAACCCAACAATTCAGCAGCTCCTTAAGAAGCCAGTCCTACAAAACAATCCTCTGGATATTTTATACATCGCATTGCTGAGAACACTCCTGTGTACCAATCTTACATCTCGTAAACATTACCTAGTGTTGAGGCTTAGCCTCCGTGGGTCAGTGGTGTCTGTACGGCTAAGAAATGACACGGGTTTCCTACATTGCAATGTAAGCTTGGTATATAGAAACAAGAACGAATAGCCTCAAGGCCCTAAGTCCTGCAAATTAATCTGGGAGCCACTAATCAATACTTGTATAAAACAAAAAGTGGAGAAACAAAAAATAATTGAAGGCTCAACCAGAATTACGTGGGTTTTTTATAGAAAGAAGCGTAACCTGAAAAAAAAAAAAATGTTTTTGTACTGATACTGGGACTGATTGATGCTCATATATAAATGTAAACTATCAGAACAACTACTTGGTCATTGTAAACAATAGTAGAAATATCCATGATGAATGGAAGTTAACATGTCCCCTATACACTGAAGGGTTGTATTAATGATTTGGCTTCCAAAGTCAATCATCCATAGATAGTTATGATCTCAAAGTGTTGTCATTGTCCCAGGAAAACAGTGGTAACATTAGGATTCTATTAATGGGTTACCACAAATAGCTGGGGCTCATGATTCCAATAGGAGATTGTAATTGCCTCTCTCCTTCAACAGAGTCTCCCCTCTACCTTACCAGATTCAAAGTATATCCAATGTTATATTACTTTTATTGATTCAGGGGTGGTATCCATAGAGATTCACCCTTTTTGTTAATATTTAGATTTATAGAGGAGGAGTAAGATAGAGAGATATATATATATAGAGAGAGAGAGAGAGAGATCTCAACTATTTTTTTCTTTCTTTCTTCCTTCTTTCTTTAGGTTCACACCTGAGGGGTTTTTGCATTGCGGTTTTGATGCATTTGTCGGGGGTCAATTTTTGTACATTTTTCTTGTTGCTAGGCAGTTTTAAAACACAAACCACATCAAAAACACGGTAAACACACAGTAAAAACGCAATACATGCTTTTCTGCAGCATTCCTATTGAAGTCTTTAGAATAAAAAACGTTTTGCGTTAAAAAAAAAAAGTCCCCTGACTCTTTCCAAAAAACACACCAGGTGAAAACGCAGAGATGTGAACCTGTCCTATAGGAAATCGTGTTAAAACAATGGCAAAAGACGCTTAGGTGTGAACCTACTGTAATAATGGATCTCAAATTTTGGGAGGAGATGGTTGGGAAACTAGAATTGGAAGCAGAAAAAGAGAGGAAGGCGCCTCTAAGTGCAGTATTGACAATTTATTTAGTAAACAATGGAAAATTTGCACTTACAAGATAAACAGTTAAAAAGACTCATCGTGTGGTGATTAGATCCAGGTGGGACATCCAGCCGTCCAGCAGCAAACTATGCCTATAGGATCAGGAAGTAGAGTCCAGGATGTGCCTGTGCATCAAAAATGAAGCTTGGAGAGCAGAGTCAGATGTAGCAGGTGAAGGGGGCTGTAATTCATTTCGGAGCATGCTCAATAGACTCCTTGCCTCAGTGTTACTGCTCCCATCCATCCCTGATATCGATCTGGCACCTTTATCTCACATCTACAGAGGTTGGGCTCCAACAAGCGCGCTATATAATATACATTTTCTAGAATTGGAAGAAGGTGCCCCATCTAGAGATAGGACCATGGAGATGGAGAAGGTAAAATTACTATTCAGATTGAAAGATCTATATGAAAGAAAGTCAAAGGTCTGGTGGAACATCTTTCTTTATAAATATATCAATGAACAAGAATATCCAGGGGATCTAAGAGTCCAGACAAATCAGAGAAATAATCCCTGAATTCAAGAAAAAATGGGAGGACAACCTCCGACAATGCTCCCATAATATAGTAGTGATGCTACAGGAATATTATGAAATGAATGATCTACAGGGAGTTTTGGAAGCTTTGCAACCCATTAAACAGAATTCAACTATTATTCAGAAAGAAAAAGAAAAGTACTTCAGTGGAAAAATTGAATTAGGAAAATATACAATCAAAAAGTGAGAAGCTCGACAGGCAGGCATATTATTATTATTATTATTATTAGACAGGATTTACTGTATATGGCGCCAAAAGATTGCGCAGCGCTTTACAATATAAGGGAGACAATACAATTACAATACATTTCCGTACAGAAGGAATATGAGGGCCCTGCTTGTGGAGCTTACAATCTAAAGGAAGGGGGAGGTGATACAAAAGGTGATAGCTGCGGGGGATGATCGGGTGGAGGTGATTCAAGTACAGTTCTTAGGTGGAGGTGGGGTAGGCTTCCCTGAATAAATGAGTTTTCAAAGATCGCCTAAAGGCAGACAGGTGGGGGCAGACTGGACATACTGTGGTAGGGAGTTCCAGAGAATGGGGAGGCTCTGGAGAAGTCTTGGAGGAGAGCGTGGGAGGAAGTGATGAGGGAGCTACATGAGCAGCAATTAGTCTCAGTATTAGTACATCTGTGGGATTGTGGGGATGATTTTAAGTGTTGTGTGTGTTTGCACAATACAGAAAATTGTTTATAAGGCACACGGTGTGTGTTGATAACGCTGGTGACGTTGGCTGTGTAAAGTCACGCTAAAAATGTGAGTTTTTCAGCTTTTTTTGCATTAGCATTTAGCGAGGTTTTTTTTTTTCCAAAAAAAGAAAAATTGTGGAGGGGGGGTCAAACTAAACATTCAAAAATGCCTGTTTGCGTCAGTTTATCGCGTTTTGCCACGTTTTTCAGCGTTAGAGCATTTTTTACAGCTACACAACTCCTGTAGAAACCCACTAGTCCTGGTTTTTTTTCCAGCCAAAAAACGTCCCTGCCAAAAAACATTAATTACAGTCTTTGTGTGCATGGACACATAGGATAACATGCTGGGGGGGTTTACTAGCTGTAGAAAAAACCATAAAAAGCCAAAAACAGCTGCTGTAAAAACATCCAGTGCGCATGAGGACTTATACTCTGGCCACAAGTATATACAGTGCATCCAGAAAATATTCACAGCACTTAACTTTTGCCACATTTTGTTATGTTACAGCGTTATTCCAAAATGGATTAAATTCATATTTTTCCTCAACATTCTACAAACAATACCCCATAATGACAATGTGAAAGAAATTCGTTTTGAAATCTTTGCAATTTATAAAAAATAAACAATGAAAAAAAAAACGTACACAAGTATTTACAGCCTTTTCTCAATACTTTGTTGAAGCACCTTTAGCACCAATTACAGCCTCAAGTCGTGTTGGGTATGATGGATGCTACAAGCTTGGCACACCTATTTTTGGGTAATTTCTCCCATTCTTCTTTGCAGTACCTCTCAAGCTCCATCAAGTTGGATGGGGAGCGTCGGTGCACAGCCATTTTCAGATCTCTCCAGAGATGTTCAATCAGGTTCAAGTCTGGGCCACTCCAGAACATTCACAGAGTTGGCCTGTAGCCACTCCTTTGTTATGTGGGCTGTGTGCTTAGGGTCATTGTCCTGTTGAAAGATGAACCGTCGCTGCTCTCTAAGGTCCAGAGCACTCTGGAACAGATTTTCAGCAAGCATGTCTCTGTACATTGCTGCATTCATCTTTCCTTCAATCCTGACTAGTCTCCCAGTTCCTGCCACTGAAAAACATCCCCACAGCATGATGCTTCCACCACCATGCTTCACTGTAGGGATGGTATTGACCAGTTGGTGCCTGGTTTCCTCCAGACATGATGCTTGGCATTCAAGCCAAAGAGTTCAATCTTTTTTCATCAGACCAGAGAGTTTTGTTTGTCATGGTCTGAGAGTCCCTCAGGTGCCTTTTGGCAAACTCCAGGCAGGCTTCCATTTGCCTTTTACTGAGGAATAGCTTCCGCCTGGCCACTCTACCATACAGGCCTTATTGGTGGAGTGCTGCAGAGATGGTTGTTTTTCTGGAAGGTTCTCCTCTCTCCACAGAGAAATGCTGGAGCTCTTTTAGAGCGACCATCGGGTGCTTGGTTACCTCCCTGGCTAAGGCCCTTTTCCCTCGAACACTCATTTTGGCCAGGCGGCCCGCTCTAGGAAGATTCCTGGTGATTCCAAACTTTTTCCATTTACAGATGATGGAGGCCACTGTGCTCATTGGGACCTTCAATGCTGCAGAAATGTTTCTGTACCCTTTCCCAGATCTATGCCTTGATACAATCCTGTGTCAGAGGCCTACGGACAATTCCTTGGACTTCATGGCTTGGTTTGTGCTCTGACATGCTCTGTTAACTGAATTTCCCACAGGTGGACTCCAATCAAGTTGTGGAAACATCTCAAGGATGATCAGTGGGAACAGGATTTTGAGTGTCATGGCAAAGGCTGTGAATACTTATGTACATGTGTTTTTTGTTTTTTTTTCATTTTTAATAAATTACAAAGATTTCAAAACGAACTTCTTTCACGTTGTCATGGGGTATTTTTTGTAGAATGTTGAAGGAAAAAATGTATTTAATCCATTTTGGAATAAGGCTGTAACATAACAAAATGCATTGTATATATATTTCAGGTAAAGTATCTTTATATAAAAAACCCACGTTGAGCCTAAAACTAATTTTTTTTCCATGTTTTATACAAACTTGGTATATAGCATTTATGTATAATCTCACTATTTAATGTGAGCATATGCCAGCTTCTTCGTTTACAAACCTGTAATTTAGGTCTTTTCTCTTTCCAACATAAGATCCAACAAAATCTGAACATTAACTGCTTTGATGAGCCTATATCTGTGCTATTCATTTCATATCTGCTGGTAATAATATTTGATAATATAGGTTTTTTTTTCCTAATAACTTTTTCAGGGAGTCATTTTATAAATTACAAAATATCTACCATTTCCATTATTCTTGATATCTCGGAACCAATCTGTTATCGACTGGAATTTTATCTTTACCATGACTAAGAGAAATTTTGTCATCTTCTTACCTAGAGAATTTGGATCGCATCTGTTGCACATCTTACAGGCTTGTCCACAGTTCATGCAGGGTGCTGTAGTGAATGGGTGGATGGCATCACACAGTAATTAAAAAAAAAAAAATCTCACATTTTTATTCAAATAATAAAAACATTAAAAAAGGGGAACAATACCACCAAATCATATAGTATATACAGTATCTCTCAGAAAATTCCTTCATACAAAGATACACGGTCATCATAATATATCAAACCGACCTAGAAGGTCAGCATGTTTTGCATCTCAAGCTTCTTCTGGACCTTGTCTCGGGATCCAATGAGAGAGTAACCGTACCGAACAAAGACCGTTTAACCCTTTGCCCTCCAGAGGATTTATCCCCCTTCCTGACCAGACCATTTTTTGCGATACGGCGCTGCATTACTTTAACTGACAACTGCGCAGTCATGCAACACTGCACCCAAATTAAATTTGTCCCTTTTTTTTCCCCCCACAAATGGAGGTATTTGATCACCTCTGCATTTTTGTTTTTTGCACTATTGACAAAAAAAGACTGACAATTTTGAAAAAAAAACAATATTTATGACTGTTTGCTATAAAACATATCCAGTAAAAAAAATGAAAAAAATCTCATCATAAATTTAGGCCAAAATATATTCTGCTACATGTCTTTGCTAAAAAAAAAAAAAAAAAAAATATGTGTAAATTATTTGGTTTATGTGAAAGTTATAGAATCCACAAATGGTGGTATATTATGGAATAATAAAAAAAAAATTCTATACTAGTAATGGCGGCAAATAGCGGGTCTGTGGTGGGGATTCTGACACTGGGGGGAACTGACTGTCACTGAAATCCCCAGTGACACTAATACAGTGATCAGTGCTAATGACAGTGGGCATGAAGGGGTTATCATCTGGGGCAATCAAAGGGTTAACTGTGTGCTGTTTTACTGTGTGTGCTTTACTATGTAAGCACGTTGCTTTGTATTGCTCTGCTATGCAGGAATCAGGAAACACGAGCAGGGAAAAGACCATACGGCAATGGGACAACTACTGCAACCAGTTTAAATAGCCCTTTTGGCGCCAGCATTAGTGACAGGTGCGTGCCTGCATGTGCGAGTGCGCCGATGTCCAAGTACCTGCACATCTGTTTGACTGGTAAGGACTCTGCGCATGCACCTATTTGTGCGCCGTGGAACTTCACCTGCACTATGGGCAGGCCTTCCCTGACATTGCCCCCTTCCTATGGGCAGTCTCCAGATGCCCAATTGGTTCCTTCTTTGTGGGTGATTGAGAAAAAACTCACGGAATTAAATTCATAGCATGCACATTCTGTGCGGGTTCCCATGAATTTTCCTCTGGCCCATACCCCTTCCATTTAATTAGGTATTGCGTCTGGCCTCTCCTTTTCCTACAGTCCACAACAGCCTTGACTTCAAATTCCTCCTCTCCATCCACAATTATAGAGGCCTTAACCTTCAATCAGAAAAGGGGTCTGGTACTCCAGGTTTTAGTAATGACATATGGAAAACTGGGTGAACCTTAAGGGATTCCGGTAATGCTAATTCATAAGAGACATCATTAATTTTACGTCTTACCGGAAATGGTCCCACAAACTTAGGTGCCAGCTTCCTTGAAGGAAACGCCATCTTCAGGTTGGTTGTGGCAAGCCAGACCTGGTCTCCTGGGTGCAGGATCATTTTTCTCCTTCTCCTTCTATCAAAGGCCCTCTTGTTGTCCTCCTGGGCTTTTGTGACTGTCTCCTGTAACAATTTGTTATTAGTAGAAAAAAAACTTAGTATGTCTTGAGCAGCAGGGACAGAAGTTTCCGGCACAAGATCAGGCAGAAAGGTAGGGCGAAACCCATAATTAGCAAAAAAATGGGGATTGTTTGGTGGCAGCATGATTGGAGTTATTATATGCAAACTCCGCCAATGGCAGGAGCAATACCCAATCATCTTGGACAAATGAAGTGTAAAACCGGATGTACTGCTCCAGGGTCTGATTAGTCCGTTCAGTTTGTCCATTGGTTTGTGGGTGATAAGCCAAAGAAAACACATGTGTGCGCGCCAATGTCCAAGTACCTGCACATCTGTTTGACTGGTAAGGACTCTGCGCATGGTCCTATTTGTGCGCCGCGGAACTTCACCTGCACTATGAGCAGGCCTTCCCTGACACCTGCACAAAAAAAACTGGCTTGTATCCTCACCTCCTCCATATGAAGCATCCTGACAACACTTGCTTACTCTACCCAACGCATTTCGTCCTCAGGACTTTCTCAAGAGTTCTTTACAGTAGTAACATAATGTTTTTAACACTTTTTTGTTCCCTTTTATTTTAACGTATTTGTCCGGATAAACATGGACACTGGTAATAAAGCCAGAATTTGATGGTTGTCACCAGAACAAAAAGAGAGGAAATCATCTATTGAAGATTCCTGTACTGTGACAGCTAAGTGGAGATTTCCCTTCACTTTGGGGGTATTTTTCCCTCACTTTCTGCTGTGTCTCTAGGATAGTAAGTGAAGGGAAATCTCACCAATGGAGCATAGCAAAAACAGTTATGGGTTGTTTTTGTATGTTTAACCCTTCACTACTCCTTCCAAAACATACAGTAAAAGTTTTGGCTTGAGACAAACTTTAAGATCATATCCAGGCATCTTGGATCAGCTTTAGAACGCTGAATAGAAACGAGCAGAGTAAACTTTAAATTCAATAACCTAACCACTTTCCCAAGCTAAACATCATTTCTGTTTGTAATGACTGCAGTTTAAATTTAAATGACTTCAATTTGCTCCATTTTCAAATCCAATTTTAATTAACACCATTAGAAGCATCTTGCAGCCAATCGCACGCCAGGGATTGTCACTGAAAGCAACATGGTGGTAGCGGCCACCTTCATTAGAAGTATAGCACATAATTTGAATTAATTTTTAATATGTTTTTAAATTCCAATTTATCTTAATATATTTCTAAATTTAAATTATTTTTTAACATACTTTAATTTCAATTTATTTTTAATAAATGGCATAGGAGCCAGGGAATTAGGCAATGAGAAATTCCTTTTATTTTTATTTCTATGAAATAGAGGTCTGTGCAGAGGAAGCAGTCTGACTTTATTAAAATATCTGACATATAGAGAAAAAACGGATGTGCATTTTCTGGGCAAATCCAAAACTATAACCATGTTTACAGACCATTATCTGGTTCCTTTTTTTTGTTTGTCTTAATATGTACGTCAAGCAAAAACTTTTTTTTCTCTATTGGAAGGTTTTTTTTCCTTACCTCTTGCTATAATGACTACTCAAAAATGTTGGATTTCCCCTTACTTTCTGTCTCTATGACAGTGGTCTTCAGGACACATAAAGGGGTTCTCTATCCAGGAAGGACAAATAGTTCCCTAGTTAATCATGTTGAAAAAAGACAAGTCTATTGTTCAACGTTCTAGTTTGTGCATTCAGCAATTTGGTGTGTCAATTTTTTTTTTTTAATGAAAACAAAAACTGCAAGAAAATATATTACTATATATATTACTATATATTAATATACAGACATAGGCAAACGTAAAATAAAATGGTTTTAAAAGTAAAATGAATACCGAAGTGTAGTCTGCCTGGTATTAGTAGAGTTCGGAACACTCAAAGAGTAAGGGGGTTTAATGCGGATTTCCACCCTTTTTTTAGGTTATTCTATTCACAATGTCCCCTGTGGTGTACTGTCTGAAATTAATATATTTATTCATTTTCAACGTTTCTATATACCTTAAATTAAGATATAAGGGTGCGACTTCCGGTCCTGACCACCTAGGCAATGATGTCATTAGGCGTTTTGCAAGGTCTCCTGGGATATCCTTTGATTGACAGGTTGCCATAACAACAAGGTGGGAATTTCTGCCCTCACCACCATTGCTATGGCAACGTGTTGTGAACAAACTGCGCCCTGCAGTCTCATTACTGCGCAGTCATGAGATCAGGGATAGCCAGCAGCACCTAGTCCCGGAAACATACTCTGGTGGGCTTCAGATACCCACATCCTTCATGGCCCCTGCCTGCTTTTGAGATCAAGTTATATATTACATATTTCCAACTAACAAGCATGATATCAATTATAACATTATTCCAATATAAATGTGCAAGTTGTAATAATCATGGAGGAGCTTTTTTAAAAAAAATGTATTATGGGGACTGAAGCTGTGCTTTAAGTGTGTTGAAGTATTTTATTATTCCCACTGGACAGGCCTTTAATATCCTTTATTCAGAGTACATCTATATTTCCTTTATGATAAGGTTTCACAAACTGCAGACCTGCACATTTTTAGCAAAGTGAAATTATGATGTGTTAGATACTAAATATGATATATTTTTGATGTATATTTCTTATAAGAGGTCTAATGTGTCTTAATAGCCTTCTAGAGCTTGTATGGTGTCTAACTAAATGGCATCTTCTCCTACATTATTGTAACCACTTTCAGCAAAGGCACCAATCCACAAAAAGAACATTGGGGAACTGGAGTAAGTACAGAGAAGGGCAACCAAACAGATAAGAGCCATGGAGGAGCTCAGCTATGAGGAAAGATTAGATTAACTGAATTTATTCTTTCTTGAGAAGAGGAGATTTATGCAGGCCATAGACGGATTGTTTATCAGCCGAACTTTTGTCCGCATGAAAAATCGGCCAATATTCACGCCGTTAGTGGGGCCAGCCCGTCAGCCGTTTTTCACGGATCTTCACATTTATTTTTATCGGTCATGCTGGAAAATTGGTGGCAGCATCGGCAACGGGGCTGACCGATTTTTCATTTATCGGCCGAAAATTCAGCCGATAAACGGCCCGTCTATAGCCTGCCTAAGGGGGATCTGATCATCATGTATAATTACATCAGTGGTTGATATAGTGAACTCGGTGTAGAGCTATTCACCCTGAGGTCATCACAGAGGACAAGGGGACACTCTTTACATCTGGGGGAAAATAAATTTAATCTCCAAACATGGAAAGGCTTCTTCACAGTAAAAGCTGTGAAAATGTGGAATAGACTCCCTAAAGATTTGGTTCTGGCCAGCTCAGTGGATTGCTTTAAAAAAGTCCTGGATTCTTTCTTAGATACACAGAATATAACTGGATATTAACATTTATAGGTAAAGTAGATCCAGGGAATATCCGATTGCCTCTCGGGGGATCAGGAAGGAATTTTTCCGTTGCAGGAGCAAATTGCATCATGCTTTGCTGGGTTTTTTTTGCCTTCCTCTGGATCAACTGTATAGGATTATAATTTTTTTTTTAGTGATTGAACTGGATGGACTTTTGTCTTTTTTCAGCCAGACTAACTATGTAACTATGTAACCATTACCATGAATGAAATATGAGCTGAAGCTTGAACATTTTCGATACATGATAGGCCCACTATAAGTAAATATAGGTCACTAGTCTAGTATCACAGATGAAATTTACTTAACTGCATGCCAGACTATTTATGACTTGACCATTTATGATGGCACCTCATTAGAAGTCCTTTGCAGACCCTGGCTGGTGGATGTTTTTGATACCTCTGAATTCCACTGACTTCTCTGTTTTTTGTCAAATGCAAGCATGACTGTACCACTAGCTGATCTGCACAGACAGCAGCAGAACAGAATTTACACTACAGTAACTTGTTCAAAAACACAAAGTTCTTAATTTTTAGTTAGAGCTTTGAGAGCTGTATGACTTGACCATTTATGACTTGACCATTTATGACCTGACCATTTATGACAGTGCCCCATCAGAAATCCTTTGCAAACATTGGCTGGTGAAGGTTTTTTATATCTCTGTATTCCATCTAACTTCTCTTGTTTTTGTCAAATGTGTCTGAAGTTGGTTTAAGCATTTTTGCATCACTCGCTGCCATGCCCAACAGAATTTACATTACTGTCTACACTAAAAGACATGAGATTTGAATCTGACCATTTTTGTTATCAACTTGTGGCTTTTGGGGAAATGAGGTTGGCATTCAGTTCCATTCTTTCCACAAATATTGGTGTTTGTTAGACCTTGCTAGTATTACAGGAAGAACAATAGTACCCAGTGGGGGAATGGGGAGGGCCAGAATTGCACAGTAGCAGGTGGGAGAGAACAATTGTATGTAGCTGGAAGTGGAGAAAAATGCAGCAGGTGTTGGGGAGTTGTATTGAAGAATAATAGTGCCCATTGAGGATAGGTGAGAACAATAGAGTCCAGCATGGGACACACTTTCCTTGCTCTGTGGTCACACTGTTATTCTCTCCCTCCTCCTCCTCTTGCTGGGACTATGAAGACTTTTGTTGGACAGATCACCCCACTGTGTGGAGACGTCAAAGATACAAATTTTGGAACAAGTGCTCTAGCACTTGCCTTCAGGACACTGAATCCACAGGATGCCGTGATTGTAAGCTGTGGTACAGTCCCACAGAATCTAGGACAATTAGGGGTACTGGAGTTGGCTAGGAATATGCACAGTGCATGAGCTGCCTTTAATGAGGGGATGGAAAATTTTAGTTCAGAAAAGAATATGGAAGGATTAGACCCTTCGGTCAAACTGTTATTGCTGTCTGTGTCACCACTGGAAATATTTGTCCTGGTGACCAATGTCACTAAGACTGAAAGTGAGCGTTAATCCAAAATGTTACTGTTGTCATGAAAGCAAGAGTTGAGGCAAAAAAAAAAAATCTTCCAATGGTAGCAACTAAGATGAGAACTCCTTCCATAGTTCCTATTGCATCCCCAAGACAGGAAGTAAAGGAAAATCCTCTGCACAGGGTGCAGATAGAAAAAAAAAAGATGATAATGGCTTTGAAAGCTGGACTCAAGCCTTCCTTTCAGTCTTGCACAGTTGTACAGGCTCCTCTTATGTACTGTCTGAAATAGTTTTTTCTGTTTTTGCTGCACACTGTGAGCTTCTCACGATGTGCATTAGAATCTGCAGCAAGTCGGATAGAACCCGCTTCCTTTCCTGGGTTGGAGGACATCCAGTCTGACTGTCCCTTGCCTTCCCCTTTCAACCTTAGATTTTGGTTCTCTCAAGGCTCAGCATCACATGTGGGTGCTACCTAAGATATGTTGCAAAAAAATACAGCTTGCCTAGGAACTCCTACTCTCCAACTCATTTAGAATGAAAGCTCCTCAATAAGGCATTTTCATATTTGCAGAACTCCTTCCATCAAGGCTGAGGGCTCTTCAGAAGAGTGCTGAAGCAGGGTGCTGTGATGTTTTCAGTAAGCTATTCACACCAACCTGCTGGACCCTCCTTCCAACCATGATCTACCTGCATTGCATATAGAAGATCATAGACCTAGCCACTTGAGCTCCTGAGGATTTACCCCCCTTAATGACCAGGCCTCTTTTTGCTACTCGGCGCTGCACTAATTCAACTGATAATTGCGCGGTCATGCAATGCTGCACCCAAACGAAATTTATGTCCTTTTTTTCACACAAATAGAGCTTTCTTTCGGTGTAATTTGATCACCTGTGCGCTTTTTATTTTTAACGCTATAAACAAAAAAAGGCCAAAAATTTTGAAGAAAAACAATATTTTTTACTTTCTGCTATAAAAAAATATATAGTAAACTCAAAGTTGGTTATAAATTTTGGCCAAAATGTATTCTGCTACATGTTTTTGGTAAAAAAAAATCCCAATAAGTGTATATTGATTGCTTTGTGTGGAAGTTATAGCGTCTACAAACTATGGTATAAATACTACAATTTACGCCATTTTTCTGCTATACAGCGCTGCGCTAGTTTAACGGACAATTGCGCGGTCATGCTATATGGTACATAAATGAAATTTACATCCTTTTTTTCCCCACAAATTGAGCTTTCTTTTGGTGGTAATTTTGAGGGAAAAAAAACAATATTTTGGACTTTTTGCTATAAAACATGTCCAGTAAAAAAAAATGCAAAAATCTAATTTAGTCATAAATTTCTGCCAAAATGCATTCTGCGACATGTCTTTTCTAAAAAAAAAAACCCAATACGTGTAAATTAATTGGTTTACGTGAAAGTTATAGCGTTTACAAATGGCGGGAAAGATACTGAAATTTTTAATTTTTATTTATACGAATGGCGCCAATCAGCGACATATAGCGGCGACCAGCGACTTATGGTGGGACTGCGGCGGACATTTTGACACTGGGGGGGGAACTGACTTGGGGTCACTGACATCCCCAGTGACACCAATACAGTGATCAGTGAAAAAAAAACACTGAAACTGTACTAATGTCACTGGGGAGGAAGGGGTTAACATTTTTAGAATTTGCTGTGTAAGGGGAGTGTTTTACTAGGGGGCGGGGGTGTGTACTGGACGGAGGGAGGGAGGGAGAGAAACTCTTCTCTCCCTCTGCAGCTTGTCGGCGAACTGTCACAGAGCAGGCTGTGTGTAAACAATGCAGCCCTGCTCTGTGTCAGTAATTACCGCTCATCGCAGGAAAACGGCCGGTAAAAACCGGCCATGACCCGGCGGCGGAGACCCGCTGCTGACACCCGCGAGACAGGCAGGGCGGGCGCACGCCTCGCGCGCGCCCCCTACTTGTTTTGAAGGCAGCCGTTTTAAAATGTGCTTTTGCCTACGAGCGGCACCCTGCCGCCGTTTATATGCGGTGGCTGGGCGGCATGTGTGGCTAGAGTCTAAAATAAGGTCTGTAATAAAAACTTTTTTTTTTCCTTATGGTGCCGAGGGGCCAAGAATGGAACAAAGGAAGGCAAAACTACAAGCAGATTAAATTTTAGCTTTAACCCTTCTCTATTTAATGCAAAAAAACATAGCTATTGTGACAATTCAAAATACTCCACTTAGCTGTCAAAGACGTTTTTACAAAGGACTCAAAATGACAAAACCAAAGTGAGATTAGCCATTCAACCAGTTTTATAAATAAGCCCCATTATACAAGCCTACTGGCACTTTTTTGTTCCCTCGGAGCTTTGGAAAACAGATGCATTCAGAAGCTGAATCCAGTGTTGTTTTATTGCTGGGTCATTGTACAAGAGCAGGCATTGTGAAGTTTAATTTATTACTGGTGTCTGTGCTGTAACGTTCTGGGTTAGGGATCACTGTGGAGCTTAATTAGCTGCTGATGATTCATTGGGTATTGTAATGATCTTAATACACTACTGTATATTCTATAGCAGCCTTGGTTCTAGGTGTTCCCGGGAGGATAGTGAATGGGATGGGCTACAGAATGTTTTCAGAATACAGAAACTGGTGACCCAAGGCTCAGCAAAGCTACTAATTAATATATATCATTAAGACGTACAGTAAGATTTTTTTTTTCTCTCTAGACTTCAGTAATGAGCAGATGGCGGTTGCATTTTACAGAAAATGTATATAATGTGGGTTTGTACAAACAGACTTCTGCATAGACAGGTCCTCTTTAAGCCCTTCATGGCTTTAGTTACTCCTGTGGAGAAAACGTTAAGTTTTTTTTTCACCGGTGAACCGACTGGTTCAAATACAAGTTGGTGGTTTGTTTGCAAATAAACCCAGCCTTTCTCTTTGGGCTCCTTTTTAGATGTGCAGTTTGGGGGGTAAAAATGCGTGGTTGAGCTGCGGTTTTATCGCTCCGCCACATAAGCGGCAAAGGCTGTACACATGCTGCAGTTGCAATACGTTGTTTCTCGACTGCAGTAATAATGATTGCTCCTGTCAAGCAAATGGAGAAGTGTCAATAACACCCCACAGCCACATGAAATGCACACTGTTGTGACACGTTAATGCAGGGCTAATTACATCAATTACAGGGGTAATTACTAGGGTTGCAGCGATACCGGTTTTTATCGGCGAGTATGAATACCAATACTTGTACTCGCTGATACCAGTTACTGAAACCTTGTGTGACTTGACCCCATACAATATGAATGCGGGTGCGGTGCGATTTGCAGTGTGGCTTGAGCCATTCATTTTGTATGGCTCAAATCGTACCGCACCACAGGGAAATCACATGTGTTTCAGACAGGAATCGCAGTGCATTCTTGTTCAGATCACATGGGGTTCTTTTCAGTGCGATTTGAGCCCATTCATTTTGTATGGCTCAAATCCTACTGCACCACAGGGAAATCGCATGTGTTTCAGACAGGAATCGCAGTGCATTCTTGTTCAGATCACATGGGGTTCTTTTCAGTGCGATTTGAGCCCATTCATTTTGTAGGGCTCAAATCATACCGCACCTCAGGGAAATTGCATATGTTTCAGACAGGAATCGCAGCGCATTCTTGTTAAAATCACATGGGATTCTTTGCAGTGCGATTTGAGCCCATTCATTTGTATGGGCTAAAAATGCTCCGCAAATGTATTGGTTTTAGGTACCGTATACTGGTGCAAATGCTCAGTGTCAGCACCAATATCGGTAGGAATTGCATCACATTTTCAACTCACTACCTGTCAATTCACATGATGGTTTTAGACTCCAATCTAAATGTAGCATTTCTCTTTCTCTGCACCATTAGACATGTAGCCTATGTGCAACCAATTCTGGCATTTTAGTGCGTCCAGGAGGCACAGCTACAATGTCCAGCTCCACTGCTTGCAGCAAGTCAAAATTGTTTTAAGGATTCTTTCTCCTTTTTAGTACAGTGGGCAAAGTCATAATAATCATTCCTTTACACTCCAAACAGCGCAGATATATCCTAATATTAGAGTCATTAACTTCCAAACTGCATACACCTGTAAAAACAGGAAAAAAGAGGGCGCCCCAGCCTAGTGCATTACCTAAGGTAACTCCATTAATAGATTCGAAGAAGAAATATACTCACAAACACCGTAATATAAAAGGTGTATCGAATTCAAAGCAACAGTACACCGGATGGGCTCTGAGGAAGAGGAGACCACTCCTCAAAACGCATCAGTATTCTCGAGGGTCCTCTTGATATTGGGAACTGATCCAGTGTACTGGTTGCTTCGAATTCGATATGCCTTTCTTCTCACAGTGTTTGTGAATATATTTCTTCTTTGAATTTATTAAAGGTATCATCTTAGGTAAAGAAATGCCCGTAGCGAAAAGGAAAAAGAAAATTAGCGCAGGGCAGGCATGACTAGGCCTAGAGTGGGAAGGAAACTAGAAAGGGTTAATTATGCGCCAGGGGGTGTGGAAAAGTATAGCTGGGGGTGCTGGTTGGTAGAGGAAGAGCGTGGGTGGGCTCTGCCGCACCTTAGGGTGGGGTGTCCCGGTGGGGGGGGGGGCATCAGTCGGAGCTGGACGTTGGTGAGTGAGCTTCCCTCCCGCCCTCCCTATTGTAGGGAGTATTGTGTTCCTCTCGGGGGAAAAGGGGGGGTTATTTCGGTCTTGGGCAGTTGTTGGTCTTTGGAGGCAGTTCTTATCTTGGAGGTACAGATAATGGTGTGGGAACCATCATTGGTATGGTGTGCCCGGGGATATTCCAGTTAACCAAGGTTTAACTGGAAGGTGGTGGTCCTGCACTGCGGACGGTATGGTTGTCTCCGAGCTGGTTGGTTGTGGCTGGAGGCCCTTGTGTAATATGGTTGTCCGCAGGTGCATTTCAGATCCTTTTTGTGGGGTGCCTTCGAAGACCAACAACAACAACTCTGTATGTTTGTTATAAGGAATGGTTGGTGTTAAAATGTTTGTTAATAAAAGGCCATGTTGGCCATTTACTCCAAAATTGGTGTCATGTTTTTATTTAAGTATAGCCAAAAGGGGGGGGGGGGGATTTGGATGACCTATCTCTGGTGCTCTAGTCATGTACTAACCTAGTGCACCTTCTTTTTTTTTTTTTCCTGTTTTTACAGTTATCGTCCCTGGGTTCTTTCCCTGACCCCTAGAGGGCAGCAAGGCCTTTGATAGCACTGGATGGTAGACCGGAGACTGTTCCATCCTAATAAACCACTCTCAAGCACAGGGGACTGTTTCCTTTTTGTTTCTGCACACACCTGTTCCAAGTTTTTTAGCCATCATCAATGCAGTGTACAGCAACCATGGCTTCTATGGAGGGCTTGAGACTCGACAGAAGAGTATGACCAAACATGTTCTGTATCTTCACATGGGTGCACTGATCTGTGCACCCTTAGCATTGACGGTTTTTTAATGAAAACAAGGCATTCTCTGATTGGATCAGGTAGAAATTTTTAACTTGTCGCCCCGTCTCTCCACCTCATCCATTCAGAGAACCATCCAAAGTGGTCCCTTCGGTATAAGACAAGCATATTCGCTCCAGTGTCAACGAATGATCATTGGAGGAGAGCAGGCTACTAGAGAACTGACCACGATGTGGTCTCATACCTAGAGTGGTCAATTTTTAATAAGAACGCAAAAGGACTGGCAGAATCACCAGGGATTTCACATAAAGGAAGCAATATAAAGAGAACAGGAGACTTTTTCATACAAGTACATTGTACAGCAGACACATATAGGGAATATGAAGCATTGCAGTAGCATATAAGTCCCTGACCTTGTAAAAGCATGCAGCCAGCAAAAACGCTTGATCTTCATATTTATGCCTGGTGAGTGACTCTAAGGGTTTGTTTAGATGTGCAGTAAGGATCCATGCCTGGACCGCTTTTTTGAGATGTTTAACAGGCAGGGAGAAGTTGATATGTTGCCGCCTCACCTCTTGATTTAACACTTTAAATGCCGCACTACTGTGCTGCAATCACGTATATTGCATGCGATTGGGGGCTGGTTGCAGGGTGACCCCCATAGGCCTACATTAGTTGTGTTCAGCTGCATCAAAACCTGTAGCAAGCAACATGTTTTTAATTTATGTCTACAGATGCAAAGCACAGCATCACAGCCACAGCATGTGTACAGCCACAAGCAGCTACGTGTCATTTTTCATGCCGGTGGTTATGGGGCATTGAAACTGAGGCACAACTGCCTGGTTTTACTGCCCCCTGGCAGCATGTGTGAACGAGCCCTTAAGGTACCCAAAGCCAGAGAATTAGAATTTTTGCCTGGCAGCTATCTTTGATTAGTTATAGCAGCCTACTGTATATATATTCCTTGCAGTACAGGTTTACGCCTAGCAGTCTTTTTTTTTTTTTGTATGTTGATCTTCGTAATTATGACACATAGTTATTTACTGCTTACACCAAGCCTGGCATTCATTAGCCTTTCCAGTGCCCACCTGACGCTGAGCATTATGTCAGCGCCGTCAACCTGTCTGTCTACAAGCCCCGCTGAATCCTTCTCTATTAAGCCTTGACCTCATTTTGCCCAATTTGCCGTGTATGTAGTGCGCTCATTCTTGCTGCACAAATGTATAACCTTGCATTTATCTAAATTAAATCTCCTCTGCCATTTACCTGCTCAAGCCTGCAGATTATTCAAGTAGGACTGCCACAGAATGATACCCAGCCGGTTGTGCATAATTTACACCGAGGTCTGCCGAGAGAGTCTTGGTCTTGGCGCTCCCTTTAGGTCATTAAGTAAAATCAGCGGTCCCATTACTGGTGCATCTCTTACATCTTCAGCAAAATCCTGAAAACAAGTATAGTCCATTTATATCAATTCTTGCGGTGTGCCTTTGAAGAGATCCTGAGCTCCGAAGAGCCTTTGCCCAACTCGTTTAGTTGCATTACATAATTATTTTACATGGAGCAGTCATACTATATAGACTTGTAATATGAAAGCCTTAAAGAGAACCAGCCGGGGGGCTTATGCAAGAATTGAAATGTTCGGCTTCTAATTACTACACTTTTACAGGCTTTCTTAGGGAATATTTTATTCTGTTATTTATCTATATTTAGTTGGGTGCTACTTACAGAGGTGATGGACCATCTGCAGTCAAACCCTCAGTGTCCTGTCAACTGCCTGCTCTCATGCTGATAGAAAACCTCATCTCCAGGCTCCTGAGTGCACATAACAATGTCTATTAATCTTAGTTGTATGTTACCCTAAAGAGGTTCTAAAGTCTAATTTGTACCTTAATGTATTCTCTGCATTAAGGTAAAGACTAGTTCCCCATCAGGTCTGTTCCACTTTAGATTGACGGCACTAATAAAGGGATAGTTAGTGGATATAATTAATAGAGATGAACACGATGGATCCGTTCATTAGGTTAATCGTTGCGTTTCATTATGTTAAAATAATTTGTTTCGTAAATACGTTAATTTCAACTCATTTCAGCAGATGGCTATATTAGTTCTGAGCTATTCTATTTTACTCTATTCTTTTATTTTATTTTCTATTCTAATCTTTTTTATTCTATTCTACTTTTTTATTTTCTGTTCTATTTTTTCTATTTTTCTATTCTTTTCTGTTTCTTTTATTTTCTATTTTGTTTTCTAACCATTTCTTTTCTGTTCTTTTCTATTTTATTGTCTATTCTTCTATATTCTATTTCTTTATTTTCTATTCTGTTTTGTTATATTCTTTTTTTCATTTTCTGTTCTGTTTTATTCTTTTCTATTCCTTTTCTATTCAATTCTGTTTTATTCTATTCTATAAAGCAGCCTAAGTAAGCATCATCTTATTTCACTTTTGTACCTTACTGTAGTTAATACAATGTTTCCATTTCAAATTCGATTTAGTTTTTCCATTCAAATTCTTTTTCAAATTCAGATTCGAATAACTTGTTTATTTTGGATTCGTTGAAATTCGTTACTATTGTGAGTCAAAAATTCTGATACATCAGAATCTCTGAATAATGAAGTTTCATCCAAATTTCAGTTCGTAACAAAACGAATCGCACGTCTAATAATTGAAAACGGCATCTCATCTATAAGATATCTTAGACCAAAAACAAAACTGGGGCGTAACAAATTTTTTTGATCAATTTACCCAATTGTTTCTTAAAATAATCACTTTATTAGCAAAATAACAATAAAAGGACAGTTAAAATAAATTTAATTGGATACAACGGGTCTCCTATATAAAGATGATGACTGTCTCCATATACTTTAGGTTAAATCTCACACCAATCTATTACATAGCTGGATTACAGTCCACAAGTGTCTTTCACTATTCAAAGAGAGAAGAAAGGGAGAGAGGAGGAGACTCTCAGTTGTCAACGCATTTTGCGGAGGGTTCTACTTCTTCATGTGGCAATGGTTGATAAATCTAACAAATAACATTAATACAAACTTCTAATCTTCAACAAGATAACATTCTTGTCTGTATAATTACAATAATAATATACTAACCAGATCAAATATATTCAACACCGACAGGATATCACGGTTGATAAATCTAAGATGAAATAATAATACAAATATTGTAACTTCTAATCTTCAACAAGATAACATGCATGTCTGTGTATTCATAATAATAATATACTAACCAAATCAAATAACTTCAACAAGACATCACCACCGGACAGGACGTATACGCACGTCCAGTATGGAGGGGTAATACTGGCTCCCAACGGTTAATAATATATACATTTGGCATTTTGACACATGAGACATTAAGACATATTTCCATCGTAGGGTACAATTAATTACCATTCCTTTTTCTTATATATACGCTCACCGGCCACTTTATTAGGTACACCATGCTAGTCCCGAGTTGGACCCCCTTTTGCCTTCAGAACTGCCTTTATTCTTTGTGACAGATTGGAAATATTCCTCAGAGATTTTGGTCCATATTGACACGATAGTATCACGCAGTTGCTGCAGATTTGTCGGTTGCACATCCATGATGTGAACCTCCCGTTCCACCACATCCAAAAGGTGCTCTATTGGATTGAGATCTGGTGACTGTGGAGGCCATTGGAGTACAGTGAACTCATTGTCCTGTTCAAGAAACCAATTTGAGATGATCTGAGCTTTGTGACATGGTGCGTTACCCTGCTAGGAGTAGCCATCAGAAGATGGGTACACTGTAGTCATAAAGGGATGTCAATGGTCATACTAAGGTAGGCCATGTGCTCAATTGGTGCTAAGGAGCCCAAAGTGTACCTAGAAAATATCCCCCACACCATTACACCACCATCACCAGCCTGACCCATTGATACAAGGCAGGATGGATCCATGCTTTCATGCTGATTACGCCAAGTTCTGACCCTACATCTGAATGTCGTGTCTGAAATCAAGATTCATCAGACCAGGCAACATTTTTCATGTCTTCTATTGTCCAATTTTGGTAAGCCTGTGTAAATTGTAGTCTCTGTTTCCTGTTCTTAGCTGACAGGAGTGGCACCTGGTGTGGTCTTCTGCTGCTGTAGCCCATCTGCTTCAAGGTTTGACGTGTTGTGCATTTAGAGATGGTATTCTGCATACTTTGGTTGTAAAGAGTGGTTATTTCAGTTACTGTTGCCTTTCTGTCACCTCATACCAATCTGCCCATTCTCCTCTGATCTCTGACATTAACAAGGCATTTTCGTCCACACAACTGCCGCTCATTGGATATTTTCTCTTTTTTGGACAATTCTCTGTAAACCCTAGAGATGGTTGTGTGTGAAAATCTCAGTAGATCAGCAGTTTTTGAAATACTCAGTCCAGCCCGTCGGGCACCAACAACCATGCCACTTTCAAAGTCACCAAAATCCCCTTCCCCATTTTAATGCTCGGTTTGAACTTTAGCAAGTCCTCACCACTACGTCTAGATGCCTAAATGCATGGTTGCTGCCATGTGATTGGCTGATTACTAATTTGCATTACCAAGCAATTGAACAGGCGTACCTAATAAAGTGGTCGGTGACTGTAGATTTATATTTGAATGACTTACTCCTGGGAATGTATAAATCTAATACAAGCAAGCCCCCTGTGTATCAGGTCAGTGACTTATTGGTCCGTTATAAATGTAATAACCCTCGGCCTGGTTTATGTATTTATATGCTTGCCAACTAGCTCTTCCTCTCTCCTCATACTCGCTCCCAAGGTAGATGGAAGAGTGTATATGCCCTGTCTGGTGGTGATGTCCTGTCGGTGTTGAATATATTTGATCTGGTTAGTACATATTATTGTAATTATACAGACAATAATGTTATCTTGTTGAAAATTAGAAGTTACCATGTTTGTGTTAGTTATTTCTTAGATTTATCAACCATTGCCTCTTCTGTTCCCTCTCCCAAAGAAGCGGAAGCCTCCATGAAATGCTTTGAGAACTGGGAGTCTCCTCCTCTCTCCCTTTCTTCTGTCTTTGGATAGTGGAAGCCACTTGCGGACTGTAATCCAGCTATGTAATATGTTGGTGTGAGATTTAGCCTAAAGTATATAGAGACAGGAGTTATCTATATAGAGGCCAGTTGTATCCAATCAAATTTGTTTTACGCACATGCTCGACTTGAACTGGCAATTGCACAGTCATGCAACACTTTACTCAAAATTTATATAATTGTTTTTACAAGAATAGAGCTTTTTTGGGTGGTATTTGATCACCACTGGGTTTTTTTATTTTATATTAGATAAATGCAAAAGAAGGCTGACAATTTTGGGGAAAAAAAATGTCTACTGTTGTTAAAAAAAAAACCTATCCAATAAAAAAAATAAATTAAAAAATAGCTCTGATTTCTTCATTCATTTAGGCCAAAATCTATCCTGCTATATGTCTTTTTTTTTTTTTTTTTTTTTTTTTTTTTTTTAAATCCCAAAATGTATATTAGTTGGTTTGTGCGAAAGTTAGTGTCTACAAGCTGTTGTACAGTGTATATATTCACAGCTGTAATGTTATACTGGTAAAGGTGGTGATCAGTGACTTACAGTTAGACTGTGATAGTGTGGTGGGCAATCGGACACTAGCTGATGCAGGCTGGGAGGTACACTAACTGACACCAGTAGTGACACTAATACAGGGATCAGTGCTAATACTGTACACAGCCACTGTACTAATGACACTGTCTGGCAAGAGGTTAACATCTAGGGGCAATCAAGGGGTTAATTGTGCACCTAACAATGTGTAATATTTTTTGTAATGTGCTGCTTTTACTTTACCGTATGGCTGTTTTTTCTCCTTGCTTGCAGGGAGAAAAAACAGCCAGATCACAGTTCAGAATGCTATGTTTTGTAAACACATAACTCTGTCTGTGATTGGACACAGCTGATCAGCTGACTTCAGCCAAAATCATTGGCTGAAATCAGCTGCCAAACTCGGGCTGTGTCCAGCACAGGTCGGCAAGGGGTCCGCATGCCGAACCCAGAAAAAAGCAAATCGCGTATATATGTGACTGCGCCTGTACCTGCTGCCCCGCTGCACTAAATGTACCTTGGCGAGGCGTAAGTGGTTAACTATGCTTTTATTGTTATTTTGTAAATAAAGTGATGATGTTAAGAAACAATTGGGTAAACCGTTCGTGTTGTGCCACAAAACAATCCATTATGCCCCAGTTTTGCTTTTGGACTTTGACAGCTCATGACAGTGGGTGGTTCAGTGGCCACTATCCAGTCCAATAGCAGCTTTCAGATCCACCCACTGCTGTGCACTGTCACTCAAAAGTGAAGTGTAGCCATATTTGAGTAATGACAGCACTTGTATCCCCTATGTTTTCCTTGGGGCATCTCCTAGCTGACAGCTAAATGAGACCTGTTGTGCAGCACTGTGTAGGCATGGCCCACTCCGAATACTGTTGGACCTCTGTACACCAGAGCTGATCTCAAAGTGGAAGTCCGGTCAAACCCTAACTAAGCTTAAAACTGCTCCCGCCCCCAATCTAAGCCCCATACTTAACTACCCTGTAAAGGCAAGAAGTGTCTATTTACCTAATCAAAGGGTGGTCTTGTCATGCAATTGGCTCCCAGCACTGGCATCAGGAGAGAAGAGGGACAGCGGACAATGGATGCCCCATAGTAAGTCAATAGGTGATGTCAAATCCCTCGCTCTCGCAGCCATTGTCGATGTACTCTCCTTTTCCCATGAAGCTGGTCACTGGAAGCTGATCACATGACCAGAGCACCCTTAGATTAGGCATGTATACATATCTTTTCTTTACAGGGTAGTTAGTATAGAGCTTAGCTTGGGGCTGGAATTAGGTTTAGACTTGGGTTTTGACCAGATTTCACTTTAACGTTTTCCAGTTTCCTAAATGGAAATCTGGCAGTAAGAATTTGTTGCTGCCATAGTGATCGATTCTTATAAAACAATTTAAAAAAAAAATTACTTGAATTTGCCATGTTTCAATAATGTTACAGACACTGGAGCGAATGGTTCTCTGAATCAGGCGCAGGTAGTTCTTGAAGGCATAGTTGACCTTTAGCAATAAACTGGCTATGCAGGTAAGGGGCTTCTGTAGATAAAATCAATTTGTGCTGCTTTGAGTAAAATTAAAAAGGTCCTTGCTAGAGATGTAGGCCATTTACGTAAATTACCTCTTGAAACCTGACTGAGAAACTCCCTGGTATGACATCATCCCATTCTGCCTTGTTGCTTGGACCTTGCTAAGGGTTACGCCTAGTCATTACTGTTTGCCCCCAACATCACTGGACCAAGCTGTCAATCCCTGAGCTGAGAGATACTGTGTCACTGGAGAATGCACATATGAAGGGGCTTGAAATAGAGAAAGGAGCTCACTCCTGTGATGGTGGGGGCAAACAGTAACAGCTGGATATGACCCTTAGCAATTTCCTAGCAACAGGGCATGATGTCATAACTGGGAGTTTTTTAGTCACGTTTCATAAAGTACCAAAATGGCCTACACATATATTCAACTTTGGTCAAAGCTACTCAGTTTTTCTATCTGACTATACCTTTAAAGGGACCTACTTCCAAAAATTGTCATTGGAGCCAGTTTTGGAAACACTCAAAGGCCCTTTCACACCAGTAGACTCCACCAGCGGATCCGCCTGCCCGCTAAGCAGGCAGATGACAGGTCCATGTTGTAACAGCGTATACCCAGAGATGGACGCGGTTCAACCATTTTGGCTTCAACCTCCATCTTGGCAAAGGGATTAACCATCCTGACAAACATATTTCACCCTCATTCTTCCCCCCTCCCTTTCTGAGAGGCCCAGCGACATTTGGCCAGTATGTGTGTGAGTTAGGAATGTCACAGGAGGGTCATATGAGCTGTAAAGCCCCCCAAGGGAGCCTGAGCCTCCCTGTCCAAAGAACCTGCAAATTGTAACACCTCGGAAGAGATAAGGCAAGCTTTCCCAAGAGTTGAAAGAGATTCCAACCTAATAAACCTAACTCAGCGTAGGTGACAGAATCCGATAAACACTTTTCAAAATCCATTTCTCCCCTATGTCTCATATCTTGAAATATGAGAGACTTACTGTAGATAAAAACCGGACCTATCGTCAGATTAGCCACTAGAAGGCGAACAGTTTGATAGGTCACTCACATTGTCTCGGATACATAGGAAAACAGAAAAGTAGATCTTGTGAACCATACAGTGTATAGTTTCATAATTCAAATCCAATCAATCCTTAGACGTGTTTGCATAATAATCTACCCGCGGGTGGAATGCAGCTGGAAAGTTATGGGCCAAAATATGAGTTAATGGAGATTTTGGCTCTAGTTGAGGTATCCACCCATACCTCCACGCCCTAAGTGGGGTATTGCTCCTTGACTTCAGAGACACCCTCTGCTGGGGACTACAAAATAGGCTGTCAGGCCTAAGAGTGTCTCCCATTTTAACTTCAATACCACCTGGGGAGACCCGTACTCTTTCGCTCTGAAACTTGGATCTGCTAACCCAGGACTTTGGCAAGTACCTTAACCCTTTCACCTCTCATATATCTCTTTGCTGTGCTATTGGTCTCTGTATGTTTATATATATATATATATATATATATATATATATATATATATATATATATATATATATATCTATCTTAGTTACATCTTTTTCTGTAAATATTTTTATTGCACCCGTTTGACCTTTTTAGTAATAAATCTTTCCTTCTGAAAGTGTTGAACTGTTTCTATAGCGCTTTATTGCAATTTACGAATTCCTGCCTCTAAAGAGAACTCTACTGTGTTTGTTTAACCCTCTGTATAACCGCGTTATGCAGATGATTACCTCAACCATTATAGTGTTATTGCTGAGATTACAGAGTTTCCTCTTTCTCTGTACAAAAAGGAGGTGGCGGCAGTGTGAAGGGTTAATTGCCTAATTAACCTGACCCAGTAACAATCACTCAGGCTGCCGGTACATCGATTGTGGTCCAATTAGCTGGAAAATCATTGTGCAGGGTGCAGCTGGGTTTGGCATTGTTACGCACGTGACATCGCGGTTTTAGATCGGCTAGTCCTTCGGTCACAAGTTTGGTGAGAAAGTCTGGGGTTTGACGCCGCGATCGTGACACGTGTCCTCTCCGCTGACACAGCCCACTCTGCTCTATAGGCGGTTGGATGTAAACCGACCACCTGTCCATGTACATCCCACTGTCATCCAATCCACTAGACAGGTGGAGAACGGATCACCATCTATCTGTTTTTAGCGGATCGAATGCACATGTCCGTTTTACATCCGCAGCTCCGTGAAGGATAATGGAGGGTCCTATCCGATCAGATCTGCCTGAAAAACAGACAGGTGAACCTGATCATTCCACCCATGTGAAAGGGGCCAAAATATCAATATAACCAACAATGATGTGAAGTAACAGAAATTACACTTGGAAAGAATCCAACTTATGGGCATGCTTCAGATGTCTTCCAATTTGTTTGAAAGGAATTATCAGCTGTAATGTGATTCTAGCAGGGAAAATTGTAATGTTATGATGTACTGTATGATTCAAAAAACAAGTTTGATACTTTGTTCTATTTTATAGTAATAATGTGGTACTGAAATGTCCCGTTTTTACTATTCTGTTTTTAGAAATTTTTATATTGGGACCGACTTTGCTAATTTGGGGGGGGGACAGAAGTTTTGGGGTTTTTTTTGTGTTTCTTGTGTTTGCTCAGTTTTGTTCTGTCAAATATACCATTGAAAGTGTTTAGTTATACACCGATCAGCCATAACTTTATGAACACCCACCTAATATTAAGTAGGTCCCCCTTTTGCCACAAAAACAGCCCTGAGCATGGACACCACTAGACCTCTGAAAGTATGTTGTGGTATCTGGCACCAAGCTATCAGTAGCAGATCCTTTAGGTCCTGTAAGTTTGCAAGGTGGGGACTCCATGGATTCAACTTGTTTTTCGGCACATCCCACAGATGCTCGATTGGATTGGGATCTGAAGAATATGGAGGCCAAGTCAGCATGTCAAACTCACTGTTGTGTTCCTTAAAACATTTTTGAACCATTTTTGCAGTGTGGAGGGCACCTTATCCTGCAGAGGCCATTGCCATTAGGGAACACTGTCTCCATGAAGGGGTGTTTTTGGTCAGCAACAATGTTTAGGTAGGTGGTACGTGTCAAAGTAACATCCATATGATTATCAGAACCCAAGGTTTCACAGCAGAACGTTCAAAGCATCACACTGCCTATGGCAGCTTGCCTTCTTCCCAGAATGCATCCTGGTGCTATTTCTTCCCACGGTAAGCAATACCGTGCTCCCAACAATCCACATGATGTAAAAGAAAGCATGATTCATCAGACGAAGCAACCTTGCATTGCTCTGTGGTCTAGTTCTGATGCTCACATGCCCATTGTAGGAGCTTTTGGCTACACAGCCCCATACACAACAAACTGCAATGGCCATTTTTTTTCTGCTTTCAACGCACCAACTTCAGGGACAACATGTTTACTTGCTTCTTAATAAGGGGCGGACTGACAACTCATGGGGCCCCTGTGTCCTTGCCCAAACTCAAAAAAGCCTATGAAAAAGGTACCAGGGGCATCTCATGGGGCCCCCTGCTGACCCCAGGCCCTCTGGCAGTGCCCGAGTTTCCAAATGGTCAGTCCACCCCTGTTCTTAATATATCCCACCAACGTTCAGATGTAGATTGTAATGAGATAATCAGTGTTATTCGCTTTACCTGTCAGTGGTCATAAAGTTATAGCTGATCAGTGTATATGTTCAATGAGTGCTAAAGAATGCCTGTTGATGGTGTCAGAAATTCAGAGCTGTCCTATGCACACTTCCCATGTTATCTCAAAGTGCCTAATTAGCCCTCCCAGTTCTTATTTTAGCCAACAGAATTCTTGTCTATATTTTAAGATGATGAGAGTGGGAGGGTTTAAGTAGTTTAGCAAAAGGACAACTGGGCAGGGCTGACACCACTCAGTCCACAGAAATGCTACATGTTGTCAGCCCACCAACAGGACTTAGGGGCTGTGTGCATTCCTGGTAGATAATGAATGGGTTATTGTGCATATAATGTAGAGATGTACTGCATGTTTTTGTTTTTTGTTTTTATATTCTAGATTGTAAGCCCGAACGAGCAGGGCCCTCAAACCCCTCGTGTATCACATTGTATTGGTATTGTTCTGTCACATGTTCTGTCCCCCTTTGTAATGTACAGCGCTGAGCGAACTATTGGCTCTTTATAAATACTGTATAATAATAATAATAATATTATTTTTATTTTGCCCTGACTTACACTTTTTAAGGGTTCATTTTACACTTTAGATTGAGGTTAGGATGAGGTTAAGGTTCAAGTGCTGGTGTCAAAGGTTAACTTTAGTTGGTTGATTTTAGGGTTCAGGGAGGGTTAAGGGCTAGGTTAAGGGCCATACACTTTGTTTTTGCATTTTTTTAAACTTGTTATTGTCTTTGAAGCCAATTTACCATCTCTACTACCCGTTAATGCTGTTTTTTTAGCTCTGGGTGACCTTCTAGGTAAAGCAAAATATAACAAATGGTTTGTAGCATCCACCATGTCTATTTAGGGCCGGCTGAGTGAACTTCCTAAATGTTTAAGTCAATAGCGCCTGTTCGGATTTTCTCATTTACTTTCATTTTTTTTCAAGACACTGCCACCCCACCCCCCTTTGTCTTCTAAATGTTAGATAAAGGTCATCGTGTAAATGGTTCGTTATTGTAATGGCAGTCTGGGGGAAATTAGTGTATCTGAGCCTTTGCAGACAGAACACAGAGCTTAATATAAAGATTCCAACTGCAAATCCCCCCAGGGAGACGCCAAGACAAATGAACATCACAGAAGTGCAGCTGTGCAAATTCCAAGTTCACACCACCAGGGGGCACACTTGAATGACTTGCTGGTAAAAAAAAAAAAAAAAAAGCAAAACATGGAGTTAATTTTTTTTTTTTTCAAAATGCGGAAGATTAGATCTCAACTATTCATGTTTTTCAACATAAGGTTCCAGTGAAAATGGCCTTGGCTCAGAACAGACCTTTTGTAATAATAACACTTGAAAAAAAAAAAGAGTCAAGTATTTTATAGAAAGTCAAATATTTCTACGCTTGCTATCTGAATATTTTCTGAATGCTTTGTATTGGGGTTTTCTTTTTCCTACATTGTAACTTTAATTGAAGGGCCAGTTCACTCAAAAATGTCCTTCCCTCTTTATGCACCATTAAGTCATAACTTTATGACCACTGACAGGTTAAGTGAATAGCATTGATTATCTTGTTACAATGACATCTGAAAGTCTGTGGGATATATTTGGCAGCAAATAACTATGTCAGGCATGTATTTGCATTAAAAACAGGGGTTTAGTTCGCACACATTTGCAAACTGTTAGGACAATTCGGATTGTTTGCAGGCTGGTCAGTAAGTTGAGCTGGGAATTTTTCTCTTTTATAGTTTGAGATGCGTCGCCCTTCCATGGACTCCTTGCTGTGAAGGCCAGTTATAGATTGGGGCAGTGGCCATTTTTTTGTACTGTTGATATGCTGGTGAGGGGGTGCACTGGACACCTTGGCTGCCATTGTGCTATATGCTGGATGTCTGGTGTTCCCCTATACCTTTTAAGGAGGGGTGGGCTCCCTCAGGCTGACCTGTCCTTAGTGTATCTATTTACATAGTTAGTCTGGCTGAAAAAAGACAAAAGTCCATCCAGTTCAACCATAGAAAAAAAAAAAGTTATAATCCCGTACCCACAGTTGATCCAGAGGAAGGCAAAAAACCCCCAGCAAAGCACGATCCAATTTGCTCCTGCTGGGAAAAAAATTTCTTCCTGATCCCCCGAGAGGCAATCAGATATTCCCTGGATCAACTTTACCTATAAATGTTAGTATCCAGTTATATTCTGTGTATCTAAGAAAGAATCCAGAACTTTTTTGAAGCAATCCACTGAGCTGGCCAGAACCAACTCTTGAGGGAGTCTATTCCACATTTTCACAGCTCTCACTGTGAAGAATCCTTTCCGTGTTTGTAGATTAAATTTCTTTTCCTCCAGATGTAAAGAGCGCCCCCTTGTCCTCTGTGATGACCTCAGGGTGAATGACTCTACACCTAGTTCACTATATGAACCACTGATGTATTTATACATGGAGATCATATCCCCCCTTATGTATTATACATGGAGATCATATCCCCCCTTATGTATTATACATGGAGATCATATCCCCCCTTATGTATTATACATGGTGATCATATCCCCCTTATGTATTATACATGGAGATCATATCCCCCCTTATGTATTATACATGGAGATCATATCCTCCCTTATGTATTATACATGGAGATCATATCCCCCTTATGTATTATACATGGAGATCATATCCCCCCTTATGTATTATACATGGAGATCATATCCCCCTTATGTATTATACATGGAGATCATATCCCCCTTATGTATTATACATGGTGAGCATATCCCCCCTTATGTATTCTACAAGGAGATCATATCCCCCCTTATGTATTATACATGGTGATCATATCCCCCCTTATGTATTATACATGGTGATCATATCCCCCTTATGTATTATACATGGAGATCATATCCCCCTTATGTATTATACATGGTGATCATATCCCCCCTTATGTATTATACATGGTGATCATATCCCCCCTTATGTATTATACATGGTGATCATATCCCCCCTTATGTATTATACATGTTGATCATATCCCCCCCTTATGTATTATACATGGTGATCATATCCCCCCTTATGTATTATACATGGAGATCATATCCCTCCTTATGTATTATACATGGAGATCATATCCCCCCTTATGTATTATACATGGAGATCATATCCCCCTTATGTATTATACATGGTGATCATACCCCCCCTTATGTATTATACATGGAGATCATATCCTCCCTTATGTATTCTACATGGAGATCATATCCCCCCTTATGTATTATACATGGAGATCATATCCCCCCCTATGTATTCTATATGGATATCATATCCCCCCTTATGTATTATACATGGAGATCATATCCCCCCTTAATCTTCTCTTCTCAAGAGCGAATACGTTCAGTTCCTCTAATCTTTCCTCATAGCTGAGCTCCTCCATGCATGTATACATGTGCTTCTACTATGGAGGCTCTCAAAATTTATATTTTAGGAACTGCAGAATATTGGGATACCATGAGGAGGCCGTGCAGCTTACACATGTATTGGCAAATGTGTGCTAACTAAACCCCTGTTTTTATTGCAAACTGTTAGACAGGACAATTCGGATTGTCTGCAAGCTGGTCGGTAAGTTGAGCTGGGAATTTTTCTCTTTTATTGTTTGAACTTCATGTTGTCCATGAAGTTGATGTGTTGAAAGCAGAAACAATGGGTATCACAGTTTGTTTTGTTTGGGGCTGTGTAGCCGCAGACCTGTCAGAGTGCCCATGCTGACCTGTCTCCACAGTCAGAAGCACCTTCAATGAGCATCAAAACTGGACCATAGAGCAATGGAACATGGTGGCCTGTGTGATGAATCACATTTTCTTTTACATTATATTGATGGCTGGGTGCATGTGCCTCGCTTGCCCGGGGAAGAGATGGCACCAGGGTACACTATGGGAAGAAGGCAAGTTGGGCAATGTTATGCTGGGAAACCTTGCATCCTGCCATTCATGTGGATATTACTTTGGCACCACTTTTCTGAATGCCCAGTCATGCATGGCCGTCTTTCTTTTTTGCATCATTGATATCTGGCTGTCACTTCTTGGCACTTGCAACTTCACCCTGACGATGCGGCACCAGATCTGGTGCATGTACAGGCGGTGATCTGGCGTTGCAATGCACAGATTACATGGAGCAAGATCTTATGTGACTTCCCTGAATTCAAGTCCCACATGGTTTCACTGCTGAATGGAACTACAGGCTCCTGGAAAGTGTTGCCTGCATATACCTGGGGAAGGAGTGGGTTGTTACGTCATTTTTACCAAGGCTAACATTAAAGAAGGGGGAAGGTCCATTAAAAAAAAAGCAAAATATTACTTTTAAGCAAATGTTTAAAATGTTTGCTTTTTAATATTGTGGAGAGGGGAAGTTAATGGGACGTTATTTTTGGTGGAAGGTCCACTTTAAGCAAATAATTTTCTGGGAGTCACAAGTTTTCAATTATGCCCTAAGATGTGTTTTTGCAAAATCTTTTAATGTGTCAAGACCTTGGGCATTAGTTTATTTCACTGGCCAGAATATTATTTTATTCTGACTATCGAAATGAAAAAGCACTCCAGCGCTAAATGCGCCTAGCACATAGGCGCGTCTAGATACGTCAGCATTATTCTGCCTAAAATCTCCTCTCCCGAAGGTGATTTTGGTGCATTCAGATTTTACCCCTAAATGCCCCTGACTGTAAATACCTAAGTGTGCATGGACATATAGGATAACATAATGGGGCTTTTAGGAGCAGGAAATAAAAAAAATCAAATGCTTGTAAACCAGACATTTGACAGCTGCAGTGTGCATGAAGCCTTACATGGAGATCCTTCCAGTAATAACACTTCCTGTTACCTGTTGTCAACACTAAGCCACTGCTCCGTAATTAGCAACAGTGTTGTCACCCCAACATCAAGCTTCTCCAGTTAGCTGTTGGGCTGCCAATCTTGGAGACCTGCAGTCTGCTAATGACCAAAGTTTACACAGTTCAATTGATTGAGATATTTGTGACTATCTTTTGCTAAACTAATTATTTGTCTTTGTATTTGCTATTATTTTGCTGTGTTTGTGGGTTTTAAGTATTGGAAGCTTTCAATTTCACACCCGTAATGTCACAAAAGTGTTAGCGTTCTTTTGTTATCATGTTTTCTATAGAACTTGCCTGTGACAGATGATCTCCCCCTGGTACAGATGAGGTTAAGCAGTTGCTTCATCCCCCAGGCTCACGCTGTCACTGAGCCGAAACAGGGGAGGAAGAGTGAAGCAAGACACTGACTCGTCTCTAGCGTCAGCCAGCTCACGGGGCCCGTGACATTAGTGAGTCCCTCGTTACGACTGATCACCTACGCAGATTGGGCGTGTAATGAATCTGGATTAATCTGAGATGAGATCCGGGGCCTGCTAGACAGCCAGTTTATTCTGTAGCTGATGAGCTGTTTAAAGCCAGATAAATTCACCACAATGAGATCGTACAGTGAGCTGGATAATTAGACACGGAGGCTTTCCACTCGGCTATGTAGAACAGGTTATCTTCATAATACACGTCGGCCTAGTTGCCGGCTGTCCCGGTTTCTACGATCTGCCCCCCGGTTTCAGAGCTTTATCTGTGTAGCTTTGAATACTGATCAGTCTCACAATATCCTTTTTTGTAATTTTTATAGCGCACTATATGGCCAAATGTTTTTGACATGTGGCCATCACACCAGTATAGGTTTGTTGAACATCTCATTCCAAACCATAGCCATTAATATGTATTTGGCACTCTTTGTGGCTATAACAGCCTACACTCTTATGGGAAGGCTTTCCACAAAATTTGGAGCATGTCTGTAAGAATTAGTGCCCATTCAGCCAAAAGAGTATTTTGAGGTCAGGTGTTGGATGAGAAGACCTGGCTAATAATCTGCATTTCCATTTTATCCAAGATGTTCAGTAGGGTTAAGGTTAGAGCTCTGTATGAACAATTCAAGTTTCTTCATACCAAATGCGTCAAACCATGTCTTTATGGACCTTGCTTTTTAAGTACACAATTGTCCAACATGTCTTTGCATGCTACTATAGCGTTCATAGTAGCCTTCGCTGAACACATTAGAACTCAGTTCGTTGGAAGGATGTTTGCAAAGCCTTGGCCATATGGTGTAGAATCACATGTGTAAGATCAGGGAGTTGACTAGGCAGCCACTGTTGAACTTCAGGGGGGCATTTGGCTTCAGCATTACCTTTTAGACGGTGTAAGCAGACCTAATTGGGGTGCTAGATATATTTCATAACTTAGCCTGAAAACATATTAAATAAATCAATCCAATGGGATAGAATGTCCATGTAGGTTATAAAAGCTTCATAAAACAGAAGGTAATCACTTGTCTCATTCCACCATATATCCCAAAAATAAGAGAATTATTCCTCATTTCAGGACAATGGACAGAGCCATATAAATCATTGCTTTTGCTGAACACAGACCACAATAAAAATTGGAGAAATAGGGGTGGAGAGCTGGACATGAATCTCCATCCAATACAAATAGAAGTCCTTAGCTCAGTAGGCTTAGGCTTGGCAGCTCTCCTCATAATGGGGGCCCCTCCCAAGTGACAGAGGTCCCTGAACTGAGTAAGCTATGTATATTTGAGCCAGAAGTAGTGCCCAACAAATGTTTTGTTTTGAGTCCAGAAGTTATTATTTGATTCCACAAGTGGCCAAAAGGATAACAAAAGGTATTCAATACATTTCAGGGGGCCCCAAATAATCTCCCTTCATCAGGGCTTTAGTGCTCAACAGTGGAGTGTTCTGCCACTAACACAGGTGTTCAGACACTGGATATTGTTCTTGCTTTGACAGATGTGTCCATGATTTTTACATGGAGTCAATTAGACACTGTTTAAAGCACTAAATATAATAAAGGGGGATTGTTTAGGCCCCAAAACACATTGGATACCCTTTGCTACCCTTTGGCCACTTTCAAGTAAATTATTTTGGACTCTGAGAAACATTTGTTTGGTGCTTCTTTGTGGCTCAAATATACATAGCAATCAAAAATAGTCAAAGGGTCTAACCCCGTATCACTTGATCCAAAACTAAAAAAAGTTTTGCCTTTACATACACTTTAAATTCATTGCAGGTACACCTGTTTGTACAGATCTGTATATTCCTAAAAGACGTCCCAGTATGAAAACAAACAAAACCCATTCTTCGCCGTATAAAAAAAAAAATGTAAGTATCCCTCCTCGTCAAGTTTAAATTTCACACCTAGCAAAAGCCGCTCAGAAATTAGGTTCATCCAGTAGCGGTTATTAGGTATGCAATTCATGTCAGTCAGCTCAATCACTAGCATGGGGATACTCTACGATTATGGGTGCGCAAGGACCAGGCTTGGGAACACTTGTAATACTATTAAAACAGCAGTGTGCAATGATATATGAGAACGCCAGCGTGATGGCTTCTGTTGCAATGTGTCAGAGGGGCCGTTTAATTCTCTGTCTACGTGAGAATGGCATAGCAACAGCGGCACATACGTGGGCAGAATGGAGCGCGGAAGCTGGGAGCTCCTCTTATTTGCTTTATTCTTAGCTTGCCGACAGGTAACTAATGAAAATAAGGTCTATAAAATGGAATGATTTTTTTATAAATGTGTCTCTTATGTATTTTGAGTCACAAAGGCCTTGTTCCAGTTTATGTTGACTCATCAAATAAATTAGTAAATATATAGTGAAAGTAAAAAATGTTTTATATCATTAGACAATAGCGACATGAAATATTTTTGGTAGCTCAATCATGCTACTAAAGTTTTTAAAGCGATTAATGAATAAGAGTAGCAAATGAGTGGTACACAGATGGAGCAAATGAGGTTTAAGGTGTGGTGGTCACAAATATTTAAAGGGGTCCAGTTCTCAAAAGGACTTGCCAGCAGTCTCTGGATCAGCTCAGGTGTCCACCGTAAAAGAAAACCTAGAGGCAGGAGAGCCCATATAGTGTAGTAAGTTGGCCAAAAAATTACAATTGGCTGAAAAGGTTGGATCAAGAGATAAAAAAAAAAACTTACATCTGTTGGGCTGCAGTCAACCTGCGGGTTGGGAACATGCAACCTTCCATTTGCGAAGGTGGAGAAAACCCTGTCTAAATGCAGGATGTATATGGTCGCTCTCGATTGCACAAGAATCCCAATCTTGGATACTCTTGCAGGGTTCTTGGGTGATTGGTTGAACTGAGTAATTTTAAAGAGGTCTAAAAAAAAACCTGTCGGTGGTCTGATCGGCAGAGGCATCCGTTGTCAAGTTTGCCTGGTAAACCAATCACAACCCCCATCAGGCTGCGCTAGTAACCGCAAAGGAAGACCGGTTGCTCCAGGCAACAAGCATTGTCCTTTCTTTCGACCATGTTTGACCATATGCCCATTACAGAGTCATCAAGTAGACAGCACTGATGATCAAACACAAACTCAAAGTAATTTATGTAAACAGCGGGGACACATTTTACACAGTGGCTGAAGAAGATGAGCTTGTACAGATGGCTATAGGGGGTCACCGAATCCATGTGATGCAGTCCTTTCAGAAGACAAGAGTGACGACCCCGGCATAGATCTTGTCTGGCCACAGGCCAGGCCTCGGCGAGCAGATCTTCATTTGGAAGAAATACATCATAATCCGGGATATAATTTACAGATTTTAAATCATGGTGACATAAAGGCCAGCAGCAGCCATTACACATAAAGACATTGTGATTTAAAATGCATTGTATCATGTTCTGACTAATTATCTGACGCCTTGCAAAGAGCTGTGTTCCTCAAATCCAGCCTCTGAATTAATTAGATTTTAAACAGACAGAGCCCCCGTTTTTCAGTTTTTGTCTGTGTTGAGAACGCAAAAAAAAAATTTAAATTTACTAATAATTTTTTGAAGCACGTTTAAAGTCCGAGAAATAGATATGCAGTCAGATACACTTTGTTCTAGCAACCCCCTATTGTCGTAGTCTCTCTGCCATTTTCCTATCATAGCAGTTGAGCAAAATATGACTGTGCAGGTCCTAAAGTTAGACCAAGTGCTCTTTATAATCAGCACTCAGTAACAGACCAGGTCAGACCCGTGGTGAAGAAAAATATAAAATTTGTGTTGTTCCTCTAAACAAAAATTGAATAAAAGTGAATATTAGACTGTTCAAAAAAGTAGCAGCGTTTGTATTCTTCTTTACAAACTCAAACATTCACTATATAAACTGAAAAATGTTTGAAGATTCTGCTTTCCTTTGAATCACTTAATGAATATTTGGTTGTATAAGCACTGTTTCTGAAAACTGCTGTACATCTGTGTTGCATGGAGTCACCCAACTTCTGGCACCTGTGATCAGGTATTCCAGCCCAGGATGATTGGACTACATTCCACAGTTCTTCTCTATTTCTTGGTTTTGCCTCAGAAACTGCATTTTTGATGTCACCCCACAAGTTTTCTATTGGATTAAGATCCGGGGATTGGGCTGGCCACTCCATAACGTCAATCTTGTTGGTCTGGAACCAAGATGTTGCACGTTTACTGGTGTGTTTGGGGTCGTTGTCTTGTTGGAACACCCATTTCAAGGGCATTTCCTCTTCAGCATAAGGCAGCATGACCTCTTCAAGTATTCTGATGTATTCAAACTGATCCATGATCCCTGGTATGTGATAAATAGGCCCAACACCATAGTATGAGAAACATCCCCATATCATGATGCTTGCACCACCATGCTTCACTATCTTCACAGTGTACTGTGGCTTGAATTCAGTGTTTGGGGGTCGTCTGACAAACTGTCTCCGGCCACTAGACCCAAAAAAGAACAATCTTACTTTCATTAGTCGACAAAATGTTTCACCATTTCTCTTTAGGCCAGTCAATGTGCTCATGGGCAAATTGTAACCTCTTCAGCACATGTCTTTTTTTCAACAGTGGGGCTTTGCGGGGGCTTCTTGCAGATAGCTTGGCTTCACATAGGCGTCTTCTACTTGTAACAGTACTCACAGGTAACTTTAGACCTTTGATCTTCCTGGAGCTGATTGTTGGCTGATTCTTCTATCCATTCGAATGGTAGTTTTTTTGCTTTCTTCCACATCTTTCAGGTTTTGGTTGCCATTTTAAAGCATTTGCGATCATTTTAGCTGAGCAGCCTATCATTTTCTGCACTTCTTTATATGTTTTCCCCTCTCCAATCAACTTTTTAATCAAGGTACGATGTTCTTCTGAACAATGTCTGGAACAACCCATTTTCCTCAGAATTTCAGAGAGAAATGCACTGTAACCAGCATGTACAACATTTGCTGCCTTCCTTCCTTAAATAAGTGCAATAATTGCCACCTGTTTTTCAAAGAATGAATGACCTCACTAATAGAACTTCTCACTGCTATTATTTTGAACATGCACCTTTCAATTAGTGATTCAATTACACAGAATCAGCAGCATGCATGTCATGACTGTTGGGTCTGTTGGATTTCTATCTACTACACCTGCTGGTAAATTATTTGCTATGTAGAAATATAATTTCTACTAAAAACAGTGATTGATCAGGTTAGTGATGTCTGACTATTATTTTGAACACAACTGTATATCGAAACTATTCAATATTATCGGACTCAATAGAATAACAGTACGAAATTCGGCATCCCCGAATTTTGCAAACCTATGAATTGTATTATATAACAATTGGGGAAAGTCCCTTTGGAACTGATATCACATAAAAATAAATGTGCATGTAGAAAACAGATATATTAGGAAGAGCTGGTAACTAACCCCTGTAAAACAGGGTAATCAATTTAAACCACAAAAAAGCAGCGCTCTTCAAAATAATATATCTCCTAGATAATATTTCTAGATGAGTGAACACAAGCAATATTATAATGTGAAAAAATTTCATATAACAAATATTTATTTGAATCCAAATTATCAATTGAATTGGAAAATCAAATTAATTTCCGCATGGGCCCGAACTACTACTGAATCATGTGGCATCATCCGAATGAAACAAATGCATTCTTTAATTTCATTAAAACTTTTTTTGGATTCGTTGACATTCGTTACTATGGCCATTCGGAGATCTGTTTACATCTAAATCTCCGAAAATCGATGTTATGAAACGCGCGTGTCTAGATGTATACAAATGTTTGAATGATGACTAAGCCCTGGTTCACATATGTGCGTTCCTGCGGTCCGTATTTTGTGTGGGCACGAGAGCCCATTCATGTGAATGGAATCCTGTGCCCTGGGACACGCAGGGAAGAAGTCCGTGCACTTCTTTGGAAACCGCAGCCCGCACGGAAACCTCGGTTCCCAGTGCGGTTGCGATTTCCAGTGCAGGCGGCGTGCCATTAGAATTAATGGCACCCGCCCACGGGTCTGCATCCTTCTGTGTGGGTGGTGCGGCTGCACGGATTTTTGTGCGGATCTGCAGCGGCACCACCCGCACATATGTGAACCAGGTCTTAAGCTTTGGGAGGGAACTGTTTAACCTAAGGTATCTAAAGAAGATGCGCGGTCACACAATTATTATCATTATACAGTATTTATATCGTGCCAATAGTTTGCTCAGCGCTGTACATTATAATGGGAGACAGTACACGAGACAGTACAGTAACAATACAATATACGAGGGGTTCGAGGGCCCTGCTCCTTGGAGCTTACAGTCTAGGAGGGAGGGGAGAGTGGTACAGGAGGAAATAGCTGTGGGGGATGGAGTGGTGGGAAGAGCGGAGGAGATCAACAATTAGGTGAGGGCTGGGTAGGCTTCTTTGAAGAGATGGGTTTTCAGGGTGTGCCTAAAGGTGAGGAGGGTAGGTGACAGTCTGATGGATTGGGATAGTCCGTTCCAAAGGATGGGGGAAGCCCTGGAGACGGGCATGGGAGGAGGAGACCAGGGAACTAGAGAGTAGGAGGTCTTGTGAGGAGCGGAGAGTGCGTCTTGGGTGGTAGATGGATATCAGGTCAGTGATGTACTTTGTACAGCTTTGTACGTCGATGTTAATATTTTGAATTTGATCCGTTGGGCAATCGGAAGCCAGTGGAGGGATTGGCAGAGGGGGGAGGCGGATACGGAGCGGTTGGTGAGGTGGATGAGTCTGGCCGCAGAATTCAGGATAGACTGAAGCGGTGATAGCCTGTGTTGGGGTAGGCTGGCGAGGAGGGAGTTGCAGTAGTCAATGTCGTGATATGATAAGGGAGTGAATGAGTTGCTTTGTGGTTTCTGGAGTTAGGAACGTGCGTATTTTGGAGATGTTGCAGAGGTGGAGTCTGCATGAATTTGTCAGCGATTGGATCTGGGGCTGGAAAAACAGATTAGAGGCTTGCGGGGTGGGGCTGATGGTGGCGTTGTTGGTCGTGATGGAGAGGTCGGGGGGGGGGGGCTGGGGAGAAAACGAGGAGCTCGGTTTTAGCAAGGTTTAGTTTAAGGAAGTGGCGTGACATCCAGTCTGATATGTCATTCAATGAAGTTGGGTGAGAAGTGCTCATTCTTAAACTGCATAAGGGATTCTTTACTGCTAGAGCAGCAAGGATGTAGAACTTCCTCCATAGTTGGTAGTGTCAATGGGAAGTACAGATAAATTCTTAATGTGTTTCTTAGCAAATGCAATATACAAGGACATGCTAAATAGTTGTGACACACACACACTATATATTGTATTGTGATTTTATTCAACCTTACTACCTATGTAACTGTGATCCCCACTAGCTTTTGGGTCTTGTGCTAAATGGCTGCCCTGATGCTTACTGAGTACAGGAAGTTGCCCATTTATCTTGGGTGTCATTCAAATAATTCTTTGTATTTTCTCAATAAATGCAAAGCATTCTCTGATTGGACAAAGTAGAGAGCGTGACATCACCTGCCTACCTTCTCCAATCAGACAGTGCTTTGCATTCATTGAGAAATATCTGAATGGTGCCCATGCCAAATGGGTGACTTCCTCTGCACACAATGCAGAAGAACAGCCATTCAGCATGGAATCCAGAAGCTAGTGGAGATGTATTCTACATAATTTTGCACCACAAGCCTAACCGCATATTTTTGATGAGAGATCTGTAATACTTTCATACTTTACCTGATACCTGAGGAATTACCTTCAGCTCTTTACCCTGATACTAGGGATTATATCAATTATTTTTGATGGTTGCATCAAGGATCATGTTTATCTAGATTGATTATTATGCACTTCTCGTGTATGTTTATATGGTTATGTGATTTATACATGAATCCTGTCATTGGTACTCGCCATACCTTCTTGAGCTATCTATATCATCACCTGCTTGTCATCTTCACTGTCTTGTTCAAATTTTGAGACTATACTATTCATCACAGGTCTACTATTCATCACATCTTTATCAGACTTTTTGCATGTCTAGTGTTGTCCAGGTTGATCTTGCCATTCTGCTTTTGACTCCTTTCCCCCTGGGTGGTGGTGAGGTAATTTTTTGTGTAATTTTTTGTATATTTTGGCTTATCATGCCATATATGTCTTTTGAATATTTGTACTTTGTTTTTACTGCAAATTAAATTATTTTTGTTTATTATTTGGTTTTCAAGGCTGCAGTTTGTCCTCATTTGGACCCCCTTTTTGGCCTCTGGGTCCTTTACCCTCTGGTCTTTTTTCTTTATTTTCCCACTCTGTACAAATATCAATACTTGAAACGCTTCAAGCTCACAAGTTTTCTTTCACCATTACTTTACCTTTTTGCTGGCTTTTCCAAACATAAAATGCAATAATTTAAAGGTCAGATGAAAGCTATAGTGCATTTTTCATAAAGGTCTATACTTCAGTCCAAAAAAACAAGCCAACTGTTGAAGAAAAATTAATGGAGGGGTTTGGTTCCAAAGAGGGCCAGTCCATCCAAGTGAGAAACAGTTGGGAGCTATGTAAATATAAGGGTCTCATTTATAACACTTGGCTTGCAGTAATGCATGCTGGGAGCCAATCTATGGCGTTCTAGCTTTTTGGAGGCCTTGGATTGACTATGCTCTCTGAAGAGGCCCTTGACCGATATCTGTGAAGTCCCATAGACCCAGCGGTTTCATGCTTGTATTATTCTTCCTTAGTCATTGAAGACCCAAATGTTCGTATTCAATTACTTTAATGCTCCTAGGTGTCCTAGAGGTGCGATTACAAATTTGTCCAAAAAAACATCAACACTCTCCGCGGCAGAGCTGCAGCCATCGTTATTGGCAGCTCTGGACTAATAATTGGACCCAATAGAGTTGTTTCCTCCAGACAAGCATGCCTTCTGGGCCTAGTGAATCTGCAGCTCAGAGTAACGACAAGCCCTTTGTGCTGGTGTGCCCACTCAGAGTTGCTTACATTTTATTGTACTGTCAAAGGATGTTTTGCTGTGGAGCTGACAAATCTCAGAGAAACATAGAACACTGCAGTATTCACACCATCGGAATGCTTTTATAGAATTTTTTTCCCAGTGTGAAAACCTTTTTTCCTAATGTTTCTAAATTTCACAGAATGTTAAAGTGGAACTAAACTCTCTAAATCAGCATGAACTATTTTTCGTCATTATCCTGCCAACATTCGTAAGCAGATAGGAAGGTATATTCAGGGGCGGACTGACCACTCATGTGGCACCCGGGCAACAGGGGATCATGGGGCCCCTGGGTTCTTGCCCAAACTCAAAAAGGCCTATGAAAAGGTACTAGGGGCATCTTATGGGGCCCCCTACAGACCCAGGGCCCCCGAGCAATGCCCGGGTTTCCAAATGGTCAGTCCGCCCCTGGGTATATTATATTTTACTTATTTTATCATTTCCTCCGTTGCTTCTTGGTTTCTGGCTTAGAGCAAAATGATGTCATATAATCCCAGAAGTGTTCATGGGAGGAGGGGCTTTCTCAGCTAAGCACACCCTCTTGTCTGCATGCCTGAGCTAAGGACAGGTGGATTCCATGATACATGAATCATCTGCCCATACTCAAACTGGCCACTGCTAGAAATGCTAGGGGGCATTTTTCAAATTTACTGTGCTTTGAATACTAAAATGAATTAAGTAGCATTTTCAATTTGTGGTGCTCAGATACAGCTACGTTCTGCTTTAAGATATATTAAAAGTTAAAGTATATCTAAATGATAGATTTTTTTTTTATCCTCCTGGAGCATTTCCTGACTTGATCTCTATACTGTCCTTCCATTTCCCTTAATTAGATTTTGTCTGCTCTGCTGAAATCCCTTATCGTATATTTGGGCCGTTCTTACTTCCTCTCCCCTGATCACACCATCTTGTTAAGAGGAGCATGGTTGTCACCCAGCAGTTCTCTTTCCCAAAGTAAAATACAATGTAGCATTTTGCCACACATCTCACAGGCATATCCCCAAATTTTAAAATTGCGACGTTTAAAAGGCACAGCCAAGGCAAGGACAATCAACTCCACCCCATACTGTTCAATATTGACTGATCCCCCGCTCTACGAACTGGACACATGCACATTGTACCTTGATGCAATGCTCGCTGAAAATTGTAGTCATATCAGCAATGTGCACCCATGGCCAGTGATGTAGTTAGGTTTCGTGCTGCCCTAGTGCACACACTGTGTAAAGGTAGGCTAGTGTGGAGGGAGTTGCAGTAATCAAGGCGGGATACAGCCAAGGCGTGGATAAGTTGTTTTGTGGTGTCGTTAGGAAGGGGAGAATTCTGAAAATATTGCGGAGGTTGAGATGGTAGGATTTAGCCAGTGATTGGATGTGAGGCCCAAAGTAGAGGTCAGAGTCTAGGATTACACCTAGCACCCTGCCATGTTGTGCTGTTGATCTTGATGGTAAAGTCATGAGTGGGGGATCGGAGAGGAGGAAATATTACAAGCTCGGTTTTAGAAAGACTGAGTTTGAGGAAGTGGGGTGACATCCATACTGATATGTCACTCAGTAGATTTGGGATATGTGAGAAGATCATGGGGGTGAGCTGGGGAACGGAGAGATAGATATGTGTGTTGTCAGCATATAGGTGGTATTGGAAGTCATGGGAGGTTATCAATTGGCCCAGGAAGGAGGTGTAGAGAGAGAAAAGGAGGGGCCCAAGGACAGAGCCTTGGGGTACCCCTACAGAAAGCAGAAGAGGAGCAAGTTGGTGTTGTATGTGACATTGAAAGTGCACTGAGAAAGGTAAGAGGAGAACCAGGAAAGAGCAGAGTCATAGAGGCCAAGGTAGTGGAGTTTACTGAGGAGGAGCAGGTGGTCAACTGTGTCAAAGGCAGCGGAAAGGTCTAAGAGTATGAGTATGCAGTAAAGGCCATTGGTTTTAGCAGTTAGTAGGTTCTTAATATTAGTAGGGCAGTTTCAGTAGAATGTTGTGGGCAGAAGCTAAACTGTGGGGAATTGAGAAGATTGTCACTGAGGTGGCAACTCATACGATTGTGGACAAAGTGCTCAAGAAGCTTGGAAGCAAACGGGAGCAGGGAGATGGGCCTCAAGTTATTCAAACAGGTGGGGTCCAGCAAGGATTTTGTAAGTATGGGGGTAACTGGTGCATGTTTGAGCAGGAAGGGAAAGGTGCCTGGTGGAGAGGGAGAGGTTGAAGATGTGGGTTAGAGAGTTTATGATAGAGCAGGAAGGAGGCTGCAATAATTGTGAGGCGATAGGGTCCAGGGGACCAAAAGAAAGCTCTATTATAAATTTCATTTGGGCACAGTGTTGCATGACCGCATAATTGTCAGCTAAAGTAGCGCAGTGCTAAATAGCAAAAATATCCTGGTCATGAAGGGGGTAAAACTTACGGGGGTTAAGTGGCTATAATATAGGGCGAATCACATTTTTTGGGAGCACCTGGAGCGTGCTTGACAGAGAATGTGTATAGCCTTAGGAAAGGTTCCTGGTGAGTAAAGTCAGAACAGGGACAACACCTGCATTGAGGAAACATTCCAGCATCCAGAATTAGAAACACGGGGCTCTTCCCAGCATTACAGTGTCATCCCGGCACACCGCCAACTGCCATCCTCCAGTAATACAGACCTGACCCTGGTAACACTGTATACAGACCCGACCCTGGTAACACTGTATACAGACCCGACCAAGGTAACACTGTATACAGACCCGACCCTGGTAACACTGTATACAGAAAAAAAAGGGGGGGTTTGTGAAAAAGAGATTCACAAAAAAGCGGCTACATAGTGAACAGAACGTGACACACAGGAAAAAATTTCCAAAAATTATGCTTTATTACACATATAAAAATATGACATATGGGCTTTCGCCCTGGTTTACCATCACCTCAGTAGAGACAATACACACAGACCTAAAACCATTTAAAATGACACCAGAACCGGTCTAAATGTATGTGCAGCAGGGAAAATGGCTACAAGAGTCTAGTGTCCCTGTAGCACAAACACACAAGTGAACACTTCCCAGGGGAGGTGTATCCAAAAATTATGCCATAGGCATACCATAATAGAGGATAAAGGGATTAGGCAGTAACCATAAAGGCAAATCCCAATCAAGGAATCCAAAAATTATACTATAGATATGTATGTCACATGTATACAATAAAGCAAGCACAATATACGTCAAAAAGGAGAATAGCAGGCCTCAGGCCTGTATGAAGAAAGACATAAATGTCAAATATATTATACAATACATTCCTGTGCCGGCACAAGTGGTTGGGGCCCATTCATCTATAATATAGATAGCTGTATCCTAGAGCTCTTGGATGGGAATATGCCCCATTTATTTCCAGGATGGAGGAAAAGATGCACAAAGCAGCACTCTGCTTGAAGTGGTTTCTTCACCACTGTGTGTGGACTATACACCACTTTTGTAGGAAAAAACAAGACACATCCCAAAGACTCTTCTGCCTGTTGAAATATATATGGTGGTATATCTTGTATCCTATACAACGCACCATGATGTCCCCATCCTGTAGTGAAACAAACAATGTGTGGGAAGTCACTGACAGAGCTAACACTCTATAGAAGATGTATAGGTCATATAGATCACAGAGGACCATATATCTAATGTCCTGTAACAATCCACTCACCACCTGTGCTATGGATAACAGGGATGAAAGAGAAGTCCTTCATAGGTACTGCCATACAGGGCCAAGGCGGCCAAGGAACCACCGCTGACATCCGCCGATATACCGCGGGTTCCAGCCCCTTCTTGGCGCTTGTGCTGCTTAAGCTTGCCTCATGGCATATGAAGATGGCTTCCTCCTTATGGGTCAGCGTGCGTTCCACCTAGTGCGCATGACCGGAAGTGACGTATCTGACGTATGACGTCAACGCGTTTCGCCGATGGGCGAGAGATATGCCCATCGGCGAAACGCGTTGATGTCATACGTCAGATACGTCACTTCCGGTCATGCGCACTAGGTGGAACGCACGCTGACCCATAAGGAGGAAGCCATCTTCATATGCCATGAGGCAAGCTTAAGCAGCACAAGCGCCAAGAAGGGGCTGGAACCCGCGGTATATCGGCGGATGTCAGCGGTGGTTCCTTGGCCGCCTTGGCCCTGTATGGCAGTACCTATGAAGGACTTCTCTTTCATCCCTGTTATCCATAGCACAGGTGGTGAGTGGATTGTTACAGGACATTAGATATATGGTCCTCTGTGATCTATATGACCTATACATCTTCTATAGAGTGTTAGCTCTGTCAGTGACTTCCCACACATTGTTTGTTTCACTACAGGATGGGGACATCATGGTGCGTTGTATAGGATACAAGATATACCACCATATATATTTCAACAGGCAGAAGAGTCTTTGGGATGTGTCTTGTTTTTTCCTACAAAAGTGGTGTATAGTCCACACACAGTGGTGAAGAAACCACTTCAAGCAGAGTGCTGCTTTGTGCATCTTTTCCTCCATCCTGGAAATAAATGGGGCATATTCCCATCCAAGAGCTCTAGGATACAGCTATCTATATTATAGATGAATGGGCCCCAACCACTTGTGCCGGCACAGGAATGTATTGTATAATATATTTGACATTTATGTCTTTCTTCATACAGGCCTGAGGCCTGCTATTCTCCTTTTTGACGTATATTGTGCTTGCTTTATTGTATACATGTGACATACATATCTATAGTATAATTTTTGGATTCCTTGATTGGGATTTGCCTTTATGGTTACTGCCTAATCCCTTTATCCTCTATTATGGTATGCCTATGGCATAATTTTTGGATACACCTCCCCTGGGAAGTGTTCACTTGTGTGTTTGTGCTACAGGGACACTAGACTCTTGTAGCCATTTTCCCTGCTGCACATACATTTAGACCGGTTCTGGTGTCATTTTAAATGGTTTTAGGTCTGTGTGTATTGTCTCTACTGAGGTGATGGTAAACCAGGGCGAAAGCCCATATGTCATATTTTTATATGTGTAATAAAGCATAATTTTTGGAAATTTTTTCCTGTGTGTCACGTTCTGTTCACTATGTAGCCGCTTTTTTGTGAATCTCTTTTTCACAAACCCCCCCTTTTTTTTGTATGCCTCTTTTGGCTACTGAATGGAGACCATACATTGGGTGACACGCTAATTTATTCAATAACCTCTTAAATAACTATCTTAATATATAACACTGTATACAGACCTGACCCTGGTAACACTGTATACAGACCCGACCCTGGTAACACTGTATACACACCAACTGCTATATTGCCTTGCTTCAGTGCCTACATTTTCTGTTATTATTAATTACTTCTAATCGATATACAAGATAACATCAAGAACTTTGTGTGTGGTCTGTCCCTGATCCCGCCTATATGCAGGTGCTTGTTTTTGGCTTTTTTTGGTGTGGCATAAGCATGCCATACATGGGTCAAATTCCGAACGATTTTTTGATCAAAAATCGAAAACATTGTTCGTTCTGTAATCCGATGGTGCCACAAATGATTTAAAAAATCAGTTGTTTTTCATGAATTTTCCAGAATGCCCAATAAACGAAATGGGGAGGAACCACGAAAATTGGCCTGTGCCATTGCCACACTAACAGAGCGAAAATTGTCCGATTGTGCTTTGGTCCGATTTTCGAATGAAAAATCATTTGAAAACCGACCCATGTATGGCCAGCCTTAGTGGGGTGGATTTACTAAAACTGGAGAGTGCAAAATGTGGTGCAGCTGTGCATGGCAGCCAATCAGCTTCTAACTTGACTTTGTTCAATTAAGCTTTGATATAAAAAAAACAGATTTTGCACTCTCCAATTTTAATAAATTAACCTCAGTGTGTTTTTGGCCCCATAGACTTCAATGGGAGTGAATAAAAAATTCATAAAAATGTAGACAGACAAGTGTGAACCTAGTATCCAAACTTTTAACCTTTTATTTCTTCCCCCTCCTCCTAGGGCCATTTCACATGGGCATCAAAGGGGTGGTAAAAACAAGTGGTTGAAGCACACTTTTACTGCCCACCAACTATTCACCTAAATCCTAACATTGCAGCTGGACAAGGTGGTTAAGCGGTTGTGATGCTTTGCTTCATGGCTGGGGACAAATTGAACTTGGCTCGCAGAATTTGATAGGCAGTGCTACTTTTCACACTCATCCATTGCGGTCAATGGGATGGTGTTTCAACAGCAAAGAAAACCCATGGCTCATTGTTTGCAGCTCATTATTCTACCACAAAATCCCCCTTTAAGGGCTCATGCACACTGGGCATTTTAAAAATGTTTGCGTTAGCTGTATAAAGTCACGTTAAAATTGCGTGTTTTTCTGCGTTTTTTAGCATTTAGCTGCATTTTTCAATGTTATTGGTTTTTAGCAGAAAAAAAAACTGCCGTGAATTACTGCGTTTTACCGTGTTCGCCAGCGTTAGAGCGTTATTACAGCTAAAAAACTCTTGAAACCCACTAGCTGTGTTTTTTTTTCCAGCCAGAAAATGTCCCTGCCAAAAAACGATAATTAACCACTTGCCCTCCAGAGGATTTACCCCCCTTCCTGGCCAGGCCATTTTTTGCAATACGGCGCTACGTTACTTTAACTGATAATTGCATGGTCATGCAACACTGTACATAAATGAAATGTATGTCCTTTTTTACCCACAAATAGAGCTTTCTTTCTGTGGTATTTCATCGCCTCTGGTTTTTATTTTTTGCGCTATAAACAATTTTGAAAATTCAAAAAAAATATATTTTTGACTTTTTGCTATAAAACATATCCAGTAAAACTTTTTTTTAAAAAAAATCAATTTCATCATAAAATTTAGGCCAAAATGTATTCTGCTACGTCTTTTCTAAAAAAAATAAATCTCAATTTGTGTAAATTAATTGGTTTACGTGAAAGTTATAGTGTCTACAAATGGCGGTGTATATACTGGCATTATTTACTTATTTTTTTATACTAATGTCGGCGATTGGCGACTTATAGTGGGACTGCAAGACTGCAGCGGACACTGATAATAAAAAGCACTGACCAGGGGCAGATTGACAACTCATGGGGCCCCCGGGCAATAGGGGATCATGGAGCCCCTGTGTCCTTGCCCAAACTCAAAAAAGCCTATGAAAAAGGTACCAGGGGCATCTCATGGGGCCCCCTACTGACCCCGGGCCCTCGGGCAGTGCCCAAGTTTCCAAGTGGTCAGTCCGCCTCTGGCACTGACACTGTACTAATGACACTGGGCAGGAAAGGGTTAACAACTGGGGCTATCAAAGGGTTAACTGTGTGCAGTGTGTGCTTTACTAGGGAAACCTGCTGTGCAGAGAAATACAAAGCAGCATGTCCTTGCTGGCAGGAGAGAGACCTGTGTTGTTTACACACAGATCTCTCCCCTGTCAGTGTTACTTGGCGATCGCCGGGAGCCGGTGGGAAATCTCCAGCTGGGACCAGGTGCATGACATCAGTAGCCGCCAATGGCGGCGCGGGTAGGATGGTGCACACCCCCTACCCGGAAATGCAAAATCGCGTGTGTGTGTGTGTGTGTGTGTGTGTGTGTGTGTGTGTGTGTATATATATATATATATATATATATATATATATATATATATATACATACATACATATATACATATATATATATACATATATGTGTGTGTGTATGTGATTTTGCGTAGCCCTGCCGCCCTGTAGCAGTATTTCTACTATAGGGCGGCAAGCAAGCGCTTAAAGCCTATGTGTGCATGGACAAATAGAATAACATGCTGCATTGAGGTAAAAAATGTTTAGGCATCAGTATCCCCCCTCACCCCCCTTTTTACTTACCTGAGCCCCTGTTCAATCCAACACTGTGCATGTCTGCAACTCTTCTCTCCCCTCACGTCTGTGTCTAGCTGGCTTTGCTGGGGCACCAGATGCCATTGGCTCCCAGCAATGTCCATCAAAGCCAGTGACGAGGGAGCTGGGGGCGGGGCTGAGTCCTGCTGTCTTGGTCAATGGACGCAGCAGCAGGGCTCAGGAATGAGCACATACGAGTGCCCCCATGGGAAGCGGCTTCCTATGGGGGCACTGGACAGAGAGGAGGGGCCAGGAGTGCTGGCGGGGGACCCGAGAAGAGGAGGTTTGTGGCCGCTCTGTGAAATTCCATTGCACAGAGCAGGTGAGTATAGACATGTTTATGATTTTGAAAAAAAAATGTACCTTTATAATCGCTTTAAGAGAAAAAGTTTGGCAGGAGATATACTTGAACCACTTGGCTACCCAGCACTTATACCCCCTTCCTGCCCAGGCCAATTTTCAGCTTTCAGCGCTGTCGCGCTTTTAATGACAATTGCGTGGTCATGCAACGCTGTACCCAAATAAAATTTTTATAATTTTTTTGAGACAGTGCTTTCCTTTGGTAGTATTTAATCACCACTTGGTTTTTTTTCTGCCAAAGAAACTAAAAAAACTGAAAATTTTGAAAAAATAAGTTTTTTCTTCTTTCTGTTATAAAATTTTGTAAATAAGTAATTTTTCTCCTTCACTGATGTGCACTAATGAGGCTGCAGTGATGGGCACTTATAGGCTGCACTGATAGGTGGCACTGATGGGTATTGACAGGTGTCACTGGTGGGCATTGACAGGCATCAATAATGGGCACTGAAAGGCAGCACTGATAGGTGGCACTGATTGGGACTGTTAGGCGGCACTGGTAGGGGTCACTGATAGGCAGCACTGACTGGCACTGATAGTTGACACTGAAAGACAGCTCTGATGGACACTGTGGCATTGATGGCCACTGGTATGTGGCATTGATGGGCACTGGTAAGTGACATTGATGGGCACTGGTATGTGGCATTGATGGGCCCTGACAGGTGGCATTGATGGGCACTGAAAGGCAGCACTGATGGGGCTACACTGATGATCAGTGCCCTGATGATCAGTGTAGATGTCCACTCTGAGGAATGCCACTTACCGGCTCTGCTCCCCTCTCCTTACGTACTGTCAGTGTAAGGAAAGGACTACCGATAACCGGCATTTACTATTTACATGCGATCAGCTGTGATTGGACACAGCTGATCACATGGTAGAGCCTACGTCATCGGCTCTTTACTGCGATCTGTGATCCGCTGTGTCCCAGGGACACAGCACACCACCAATCATATGACGTCAGGGGCGGACTGACAACTCATGGGGCCCCTGGGCAATATGGGATCATGGGGCCCCTGTGTCCTTGCCCAAATTCAAAAAAGCCTATGAAAAAGGTACCAGGGGCATCTCATGGGCCCCTTACTGACCCCGGGCCCTCGGGCAGTGCCCGAGTTTCCAAATGGTCAGTTCGCCCCTGTATGACGTCCTCCCTGAATGAGAGAGCTGACGCCCATCCGCCATTTCCTTATATGGAGGGCGGGAGGCACTTAAAGTAGAACTAAATGCCACAATTTATTCATTTTGGATAGAGTACAGGAGTTTTATAACCTCTGTCTGTTTTTCACCTCTGGTCTCATAGCCAAAACAGGAACTGTGAAGAAATCTCTCCAAGTAAGGGAATCCCACAGCTTGTGTCCCCATTGGAAGCTTCTCCCTCTATTCTTGTTCTGACCAATTAACATTTAGAATTTTATTTCACTTTTGGGGATAATGGTCACCAGAACAAAAAGGGTGAATCTCCCTACCTGGGACGCAGACAGCCATGAAAACCTGACGGGGTTCTAAACTCTCCACTGTAACCAAAACAAAAAAAAAAAAGTTTTGCATTTAGTTGTAATTTTAGCAACTATTGATGGGTATGTTGCTTGTGAACCAGTAAATCTCCTGTCCATTAATGTCTTGAAGAATGGGGCAGGCCATTGCCTTTGCCAATATAATGTTTCCTGAACTGGTTGATAAAATATTTTTGTAATTAAATGGCTGGCCTGATCAATATTAGCATTCTATGGGCTCTGATCAATATTAGCATTCACTGGACTCTAATCAATATTCGCATTCGTGCCCACACCAATAAAAAAAAAACACAAAGAAAAGAAAGATGACTTAAATTATGTCATGCAGGAAGAATCATATTTTAGTTGGCCAAAGGAAACATTTGAGGACATTTCCAGGGGCCAGAAACTTGTCAAGAACATATTGTCAAAACCCGAGACTTGGACGTGGAAAAAAAAAGGCGCCGTCTGACGAGACCCGTTCTCCACAAACTTTTCTGCAGTCAGCTCCGATTTTATTTAACCTTCTAAGGGAATTTGATCTTCAGATGACTTAACACGGTGTTCGGCTGGCGGGGCCCGTCTGTGCTCCTCAGGAAGGATTACCTTGTCAGAGTGATCACAGCTCCTTTTCCCAGACTCAGGCGTGTGCGCCAGGCCCGTCGGGACAGTTGCTGCCTCACTCTGCACAAGGACTGTCGGACCTGCTCATCTGCAATTTATGAAAGGCTTATAGAATGTTTTCTCTAAAATACTTATAACTTTAGTTTTTTTCAGTGCTGGGGCGGCTTCTCTCATAATAATAATAAAAAAGCACACAAAGGTTAGTTATGGTTAAAAAGCTAATAAAGAGGTGTTTAGACTTGGTAGCTGAGTCTCTGATCATGTGATTGGCTTTCACAGTGGACACATGAGCAGGAGACCATCCTCCCGTCAGCTGTACATGGTGACTGGGGCTGTTGGTTGAGGAAAGTGGAAAAGCAGCACTGGACCCATTGGGTTATTCCACTGGTATTGCTATCTGAAAATATTGATGTTGATGTAGGTGATCTGGTTCCTGGCAGGCAGTGTCTACACCCCCGAGGATCTCCATGGTCTCCTTGGCTTCTAATGTAATGTAACAAACATGGAAACTGAAGCACCATGCCACTACTAAGAGGTCTAGATACAGCTTTATTCCAATAGAAATCAAAGCAACAATTTGAAGATTCACCAACGCATTTTGGGGGTCCACAAACTCCCCCTAATTGGGGCTTGATTAAACACAATGTGAATGGGACAGACTTGAGCAAGATTGACAGCAGCAATGGTCAATGGCTTACACTGCTGTGTGAGCCATTGAAGAGGGAGAGACCTGGGAGAGCCCCTGCTCTCATGCACAGCACTGGTTTAAGATGGGGCTAAAAACACTTGAGCCTTTAGAACCTCTTTTTAATGTTATTTTTTCCAGTGTGATTACAAGCACAGGCCTTTTCAGCAGCTGGTTTGGCAGCAACCACGCTGGAGCTGTTGGTGACACAGTACTAGGGTATGGAGTGAAAGCTCTCCCAGCCCAGAACAGTGTCTCTGACTGTACGCATAGAGGAGGCATAATGGCGCTAAAGCCCACTGTCGTGCCGCCACACGTAGGCATATAGCAAGTGGCACAGTCTTAAAGAAAAATTAAAAGTAATATTTCAAGAGGTGTAGGTCCTGCCCCTCCCTCTCCTAGTCTGAGCACCTCTGTACAGGGCCAAGAGGCAGATATATTTAGGTACTTGTAATTAAATAAAGTCAAATTATGTTTTAATGAATGCATAGATGTTTTAATGTGTCTTTTGTAGCATCCTTCTAGTGTAGGATGCTAGGTAAATTTAGTTTTTGGCTCCTTCTGTAATTAGTGATCATTTGTTCTGGTCTGTTCAGGGTTTTGTAGGCTGGGTTTGATTGCTTGCCTTGCCTCTGGAATAAGCCACCAGAGCTTAAGGAGGGAACTGCAAAGAGCCAGCAAGAATATTTTCATGCTCCAGTCAATCGCTGGAGAGGAATGCCCAGAAGGGGGTTGGAAAGGTGATAAATAGTCTAAAGAACTGGAGAGCTAGGTTCTTTCTCCTCAGGAGGGTTCCAAATCCTGAGCGGCTGCTGTCCTTAGGCAGCTCCTGGACTGTGTAGCTGTTCTGGAGGCCTCAGCAGGATCAGGGCTGGATCTTCATAGAAGCTGGTGGCAGGACCTCAGCTTCATCTGGTCTGGAGAAAGATTATCTCACTCACTGGACCATATCAGATGGAAGCTGGAACATGGCAGCTGTTCTGCAGACTTGAGTAAAGACCATAAATTGACCCCTGTGACTGTACAGTGTTCTGGAAGTCATATTGGCTACCAGTAGTTGTATATAGGTGCAAGGTAACCAAATACCAAAGAAAATTGCCTCATGGCCATTAGCTGTGAGGCCTTAGACTGCTCTGAAACTTACCTCATGGTTCTCAGCTGTGAAGCCTTAGACCAACCTTTCTCAACCTTTTCAACACAGGGGAACCGTTGAAATAACTTTCCGGTCTCAGGGAACCCTTGCTAAAAATAACTATATCTTCAACTCATGATACATTAGTGTGAAGGTCATTGGGAGGAATTTCCCCCTCATAGTTTGCTAAAAAGATCAAAAATGTCAGTGGGAACTTATCTGGAAGGCAGAAATTGCTTTTTGTTCAAAGAACCACTAGCAACCTCTGGAGGAACTCTGGGGTTCCATAGAATCCTGGTTGAGAGACCCTGCCTTAGACTGTTCCATACTTACAATTACTTGGGGGAAGATTGTACTCTAAATGCTTAGTGCTAATTCTTTAGAAGTATCCCGTGCTCCAACCCCTCTCCTGGTAAAGTTTTTTCAAGTAATAAATCATAAAAAAATCACCTAGACTGTGTTACTGGAGCCAGTGTGAATGGACTGGTACTTGTGGTGATGGGCAGCCTCAGCACTATTAGGGAAGAACCAATTAATGCCAGAAGCCCCTACGGGGGGTATCGTTACATCTTTATACTTTAAAGCTGAATTATGGAAAAAGCAAATATATTCTAAATACAAGCGTTATGTGTAGTCTTACTTGAACCAAGAGCTTCCTGTAATATAGACCCAATATGACATGGGGGTACATGCAGGGACGGACTGTCCATTCTGGTACTCGGGCACTGCCCGAGGGCCCGGGGTCAGTAGGGTGCCCCATGAGATGCCCCTGGCACCTTTCATAGGCTTTTTTGAGTGTGGGTGAGGACACAGGGGCACCATGATCCCCTATTGCACGTGGGCCCCATGAGTTGTCAGTCCACCCCTGGGTACATGCAGATGCGGGTCCCCAAATTCACCCTGTGTGTGTTCAGGGATCCGCACCTCCATTTCATATTGGGACACAACTGCTGTGTACATACAGCCACTAGTCCCATCAATGGAAGTCCAGCATCGGGATCCACGCAACACCTGTGCCAGGGAAAGACGGCCATGTATGGGGCATGCAGCTCATTTTCCCATGTGAACATGGCTTAAGTAGTCTCTTCTCTGCCCGTGGCCCCTGCTACTGAACTGATGGGGCTCAGAAAACTTTTATTAAATCGCTGGGAGCCATGGCCGTGGGATTACTGCGTATGCGGATAAAGGTATTTAAGGAATCCCCTCTCTGGGCTCTCATGTTGAACTGATGAGACCCAAGCCCGGTAAAGATGGGCCACCTCTATCCCCCTTTTGGCGGCCCTGTACTGTGCCACAACTGTTTTTAACAAATGAGGACAATTGAGACTGTATTAAAAATGTAATCATTGTGTTTTTGTGTAGGCTTGTGATACACACCGGCTCCCCCCAATTTCGACTCCCTGTCTGCAGCAGCTGGGAAGGTGCAGAAATGTGGAACAGAACAGCTCACGAGATGCCTCAGTCTGACAGTTGGTAAGACATCTAAAGATATATTTAGTTTGTTTTGCCTTCTTTTTACTTTCCAGATGCTGCAGATAATCAGTTGACTGCGATTACACCCGAACATGTCAGAAGACTGTCGCAGTAAAAACATGTGCTCAGTTAAAAAGACTAAAAACTGCGAACGCTCCCGAAAACTTGGGACAGCTGGCTTCTGCGCTTGTTTTCTTGAGCCTGAAAGCTGCAGGCTTTTTATTCTGGCAAACGCACCGAATGACACATTTTAGTAAATATGCTAAGTGTTACTCAGAAGTAAGCAAATCTTACCGTCTCTGAGGCTGATCAGTCGCTAGCTCTGCCAAGCCTGACTCCCAGAAAAAGTTATTTTCTCCAGAATTAGTTTTGTATGTTCAGAAATCTCTGCCATGGCTTATAAAATTTGCAATGAAACGGTGGGACAGCCAAGGAAAATGATATAATTTATCGCTCCGGACTGATTTTACTAGTCAGCTTCTGAATTAAATTGAAGCAAATTCTGTTCTTTTTTAGGAATATATTCACAGGCCCTTTTTACAGTGTGTACAGTTAGAGGATTTTTTTAAAGCTGAATCTTTTTTTCTGTTTATATTTTGCCATTCTTGCTTAGTACATTCCCCTCTCATTATAATGATTGTTTCCATTACATATCTTATTTTGGACCCAGCGATATCATCATTCAGATTTAGTGCTTGTCTAGGCAATGCAGGCAGATCATGACTGGTGGGAGGGGCTGGCAGGGTGCAGTACTCCTCTGAAGAGCCCTCAGCCCTGATGCAAGCATTGGGTTGGATCTTGGGTGGAATTATGCAAATATTAAAATGAGTTGATGGGTGTGGCATTATTTAGTTTTTTAGCGTGCTGTTCCAAGCGCCCATCTGACCTGCTCCTATGACCTATGACTACTCTTTGCTGTCTGAAATGCCAATCATAGCCTATTGTACAAAGTGTGATTCAAAGCAGCCTGTGTACTGAATGAATACATCCACATGCTCCCTATAACAGCAAATCCTCACTTTGAGTTCAGGACCACTTTAATCGCTTCCCGTCTGGCCCATGTAGATAAACGGCCAGACGGGAGCGCTGCCGATGCGGTTGGACGTTTCTAAATGTCCCCCCGCATCCATTGCCTGTGCGCACTCCCTGGGAGCATGCGGCACTGCAATCGGTACCCACTCTGTCCAGATCGCTGTACGGGACCTCTGTGTGAGGTCCAGATTCATATGATCACTGATTAGCCAATCAGTGATCACATGAATAGTAGTAAACAAGATGTCACTTCCTGACATCAGTACTTACTACTTGTGAAATCTGTGAATGATTCACAACAGCCTTGTACCATGTGACAAGCTGTGACCAATCACAGCTCGCACAGTATTTCTCAATGGCTGCAGGAATGCAGCCAGAGAGAAGGAGAAATGATTGCTTTTGCAGCCTTTATGGCTGTAAAAGCAATCAGTGTAAAAAAAGAAAAAAAAAAATCTTCATCCACCCCCACAAGTAGTACAGTGTCACTGTGGTGACAGTATGTTAAAAAAAACATAAATAATATAAAAAAAAGTACACAAAAATTTAGAAAAATTATTATAAGTTTTGGTTATAAACGAATTTGGGTTATTTTTTTTTTTCTACTAAAAAGACAAGATGAATACGTTTTTGGGCAAGATCTATGAAGAAAGATTATTTATTTGCAAAATTTTATAAGAAAAGCACTTTTTTTTAAAAAAAAATTTTTGGACTTTCTCATTTATATTGCAAAAAAATTAAAATCCAAGTGGTGAATAAATACCACCAAAATAAAGTTTTATCTGTCTCAAAAAAATGATAAAAAATTAATATGGGTACAGTGCTGCATGACCGCGCTATTGTTGATAGCACTGAAAGCTGAAAATTGGCCTTGACTGGAAGGGGGTGAAAGTGTCCGGACTTGAAGTGGTTAAGAAATCTGTAATGAGATTCTCAGTACATGGAGAATCTTTAAAAAAGGATGAGCATATTATAAAATAAAGAAGATACAGATATTTAAAAAAATTAAATATATATATTTAGATTATATAATAAATGTGTATGTGTGTGTGTGTATATATATATATATATATATATATATATATATATATAGACATGTCTGTGTATGCTACTTTTTAGATCGCTGCACATCCAAATGTAAAAGCAAGGCCTTTGTAACATGATTTTCATTGTGTACTGGCCCCCTTGTACAGGGCCCTAAGCATTTGCACGGACTTCCATTACAAGGAAAGCCCCGTCTACCCTGCTTACATATTCTGTATTTGATTTTGATGGTAACTGAGTAAAATGAGTCTACACTGTTAGCTTATTTATCTAATAAAGATATCCCAATTCAAATACAAACAGGACTGTGCCCCGCCAGCAGCTCACTCTATTTGCTTAAATATTCAGATATTCAAACATTTTACATGCAGCTATTCGCACAGAATCTGTCAGGCCTTAAAAATATGTAAACTGAACAGAGACTACAGAACGGCGGGGTTCCTTTAGACGTTTTGATATTGCTTGCGGCTACCATTCCTTTACTGAGCGATTCAGAGATTCATTCAGACAAAGGGGATACAGGGGTTTTTTTTTTCTTGCATTTGCATGTCTGTCTTATGGGGTTTGTTGAGGCACTTAGCTTTGAACTGTGCACTGCAGACCTATGAATTGACCCTTAACTTTATAATGAGGCTCCAACAAAACTCCCGTCAAGTTTTCTAAATATATGGCAAAGATTATAGCAAACTTTTTTCTTTTTTTTTAATTATTTGAGATATGTACCACCTCCTATTTTTAAGATATTCCAAAACCATTAATCTATGGAGTGAAGTCGGAGCAGAGCTTGTCAGTTGGTGAAGCAAACCATCATTGCTTTCCCAATGACGACTAATTTACCAATCACAAGATGGAGGGTAGAGATCTCTTCCTTAATTCCCTAATTGTTCGATGGTTCTATTTTCCTATGGTCTGAAGTTAGTGCAGAGCTTGTCGGTCTCCCCAGTTATCACTAATTTACCAAACGCAAGGTAGAGGCATCTTTCTTGATTCCAGGGAATTGTCCTATTTATATTTCTATGGTACTATTTTCATATGGTCTGAAGTCAGTGCAAAGCTTGTCAGTTGGTGTAGCAAATTATCATTCGTTTTCTACAGTAAAGACTAATTTACTAACTGCAAGGGGGTGGGGTAGAGACCTTGATTCCAGGGAATTATCTTAGTTCTAGTCCTATGGTCCTATTTTCCTATGGTCTGAAGTCAGTGCAGAACTTGTCGATTGGTGTAGCAAGTCATCATTGGTTTCCCACAGTGATGATTATTTACAAACTACAGGGTAGAGTCAGGGGCGGACTGACAACTCATGGGGCCCCCAGGCAATAGGGAATCATGGGGCCCCTGTGTCCTTGCCCAAACTCAAAAAAGCCTATGAAAAAGGTACCAGGGGCATCTCATGGGGCCCCCTACGGACCCGGGCCCTCTGGCAGTGCCCGAGTTTCCAAATGGTCAGTCCGCCCCTGGGTAGGGTACAGAGACATCTTTCTTGAGATTCTGGGGACATTTTGTTATCTTTTTAGGATTCGTGGAATTTTCAATGCACAGCTTGCCAATTGGTGTAGGAAGTCACCATTGGTTTACCAATGGTGACTAATTTACCAACCACAAGGTGAAGGGTAGAGACATCATCTCTGATTCCAGGGGATTTTGTTAGTTATATTTTTATGGTTCTATTTTCTTCTGGTCTGAAGTCAGTGCAGAGCTTCTCAGTTGGTGGAGCAAACCATAAACGTTTTCCCCCAGTCATGGCTAATTTACCAACCACAAGGTAGAGAGTATAGGCATCTTCTTTGATTTCCTGGGATTTTCTGATTTCTACTTTCTTATATTCCTATGGTCCAATTTCCCCATGGTCTAAAAGTTAGTGCAGAGCTTGTCAATTGTGTCGCTAACCATCAGTGGTTTTCCACAGTGATGACCAATTTATTAACCAAAGGTAGAGGGTAGAGTCAACTTTGTTGAGATTCCAGGGAGTTTTGTTATATTCCTATAGTCTACAGTCAGAGCTTGTCAGTTGGTGCGGCAAGCCATCAGTGGTTTCCCACAGTGATACCTTGTTTACCAAACACAAGGTAAAGGGTAGATACATCTTTCTTGAGATTCAAGGGAATTTTGTTAGTTATATTACCTTGCAATGGGAAATATTTGACTAAGGGATTGCAGACACAGAGGCTCTACAAATTTACCTTTAATAACAAACAATCATTTTGACTCCACCCAATGACCAGGTAAGAACTTGTTCTTTTCGAGTTGAATGGCCAAAACAGCCTTTTTTAATAAGTAACAAATACAAAATAGTTACAAAAACACATTATACATGATAAAAGCAGAACAACCAGCTTATAACTGACCTCCAAAGTGTCCTGTTACAAGATCCACCAGTCAGTTTTTCAGGAGGATGGGAACAGAAGCTCAATACTGGCCTATAGGCAAGCGGACATAAATGGTAAGTTTGTTTACATCGGATTACTTATGACTTATGACGGATTACTTATATTACTGTCTCCGTTTTTGCTTCATTTTTTTTTTTTTTTTTCGACCTATGGGTGACAGATCAGAGGTAAAAGGTTGTAAACAAATATTCATTTATGTCTGCCTGCCCATAGACCTAGGATGGGCCCATTTACCTCTGGTAAAACACTACAGGAAAAACACTCAATGATCATGGATATCACAGATGTTACATCCATTCCATTTGTGTCCGATTTAGTAGGGGATCTGTTCAGCCAATTGGAAGGAAGGACAGTCCATTTGTAAGGACTTCTACAGGTCTAAGGTCTTTGAAGGCCCAGAGGAAATGAAATAAAGGGTGGCATTGCCCATAACTTACTGTGGCACATGGTAGGTGTGGGCCTATAGGAATGGTTAAACAACTGAGATTTAGAGTCCTGTCACACCATTGTGCTCATGATTAAACCAGCTGTATCTGCCACATACTTAAATGTCAAGACCCCAGCTGCCACTACACCATCACAGGGACAATCTACTGCCATGTACCCCAGAAACATCCTATTATCCACTAAAGATGCCCATACATGAGAAGGGCACAACCCATTAGTCTCCAAATTTTATCAAAAAGCACCACCTTCAAAGACTCTGAGACCCCTGCCTAGCTGCCACGACAATCACAATAAACAAAAAAGTGAGCAATTGTCAGAAAGCTATACTGTGTGACAAAAGCGCTGATAAAAGCAGCTTCAACTAATCTAAAGACCAGTTTGGCAAGACCCCATCCATGCTTACCCCTTCAGTCATGTCGGCCTTTCACCTTTAGCTGCAGGCCTGTTTTTTTTTTTAGAATGGTCATTATTCAGGTGACAAAAGATTATACTAGAATCTAAACATTTAGTCTTGTGTTGGTAAATTTGTACAGGCTTACTTATGAAAATGCATATTTATTCATAGAGGATAAGTGCGCTGATCCCTCAGTTTAGGACCCATTTACATCTGTGTGGTCCTTTGCCAGGCATGAATGAGTTTTGTGTTAAACCAGCTAATTCCCTAGGCTGCCGAAGCCCCTCGATGGAACACTTAATATTCACCTTTTTTGCCAATATAGCCCAACACAATGTTCAGTGTAGTGTGCTGCCAAGTGTTTTGTGTTTGGGTGCCATTGACAATGAATGGCATTTCAACACACCGCACATAGAGCCATGACTTGCGGTAACATGCATTACCACAACACATTGCTGTGAATGGGCTCTTAGGTACTTCACCTTCCCCTGCCCCAGATATATAGAGATCTCTTTCTCATGGCTGTCTTGCTGCAATTCAAGTGTGGTGGCCAGGAGATTGACCATCCCAGAAGTGTCCGTTTCTGGACTTCTAAAGATTCCCCTTCAGTGGGGTGGTGTTCGGCCCAGTGGGAGAGGTAAGTATTTACTCCTTTCTTTTTCAGAGACAGCTTTTTGGCCTATTTAATTTTCCAAACAAGGTCACTTTAATGGCCAAACTTTGTGTTTTGGTGGCTCCAGTCTGGCTGCAGCTACCAAACTGAAGTTTCCTAATTCTACGGCCTGCTCCCCAGCTCACTGAGCACCTCTGATCACTTCCATTTCATGTGTATTTTCAGTACCGCATGTAATTCTCTTCTCTCCATCCGCTACAGTGATCTGCCTGTCTCCGGCAATCCTATCTGTCTACATTGACTGTACAATTTCATAGACTGGAGCCTTGTATTGCGTGTCTGAGGTTCTGCTTCAGAGTCCGCTTCCCCCGCCTCGGTCTCCTTCATTGTCTCTGCGCGCCAGCCTGACACTCGTACTCTGTCTGGAAGCTTTCTCATAGGTCTCCTATTATTTGTGGGCAACTTGTTTCATTATGGTAATTCCCTGTGTCACCGGAGACAATTCATTCCCTTTACAGGACAAAATAATATTACGAGCCGCCACTGTGTCAGTGAAGACTGTGTGTGGCCTGCCATGTCGGATACTAAGCAATACTAATAATAGAGGCAGGACAGATTAAAGGAGAAGCTTGTTCTAATTGAAAAGTTTTAAAATACACAGTTGTTCTGCTACAGAATAGCTGTGCCGGCCATCCTGCATTTTAGAATAAATGGAATGCTATACTTTATTTAAAAAGATCATTTGTATTCTTTCCACTGAGGACTGCAGTTGCACAGCTCTTGTTTGACACCTCTAGGGGGGTGCTGGGAGAGAGTGGATTAAGGTGAAAAACCAGGCCATCTTCAGTCTCCAAAGGTCTCCCTAGAGTGTGGTGCTTCTTAAACTGTAGTCTGTGAAGCGCCATTCTCAACCATGGTTGCTAGATGGTTCCTTGAGCTGTGGCTGACTAACCTCCCATCTGTTGGTGCCTCATGATGCTTAGTTCTTCGGCCAGTATAACTTGGCAGAACCAGTAGCAGGGCACCAAGGATCTTTTTAGCTGTCTGTAAGGGTGGTACTCTGACCACCACTGTAAAGGTGCATGCTATCCTGTCCTACATCTCCCCCCCCATTCCCTAAACACTTACCTGGCTCCATATCACTGCACCAGCACTGTCTCAGCTCCAGCACCTCTACCCTCACTTTCCTACTTTCATAGGAGAAACTGAGGGCAGTGGACTCCAGTGAGCAGAGGTGTGGCTTACTGGTACTGTGTGTGCCTATGGATGCACACAGCCCGGCAAGGGAGCACGCATGCAAGGGGGCCTCCTTAGCACTTGACTTGCTACAAGAGGCAACCAAAGGAGTGAGCATTACACAGAGCCAGTGGGGGACTTCCAAAAGAGCAGGAAAGCAACCTTTCTGTGCAATATCTTTGCACAGTGCAGGTAAGTATAACCTCTTTTTTTATTTATAAAAAAAAAATCTTTTCTATACCTTTTAAGCCCTGACCTCTGTTTTTAGCCTGTGCTCTGCCCTTCTGCAAAATGCTTATAAAACACTTTTTAAAGCAGACTTTCACCCTAAATGGACATGTTGGGCTGCCCTGCCCACTGCCCCCTCCCTCTCTTACAAAAAATAAATGTGAAAAAATTATTTATATATATATATATATATATACATATATATATATACACACTATATTGCCAAAAGTATCGGGACACCCCTCCAAATCATTAGATTCAGGTGCTCTAATCACCTCCATAGCTACAGGTGTATAAAGTCAAGCACCTAGGCATGCAGACTGCTTCTACAAACATTTGTGAAAGAATGGGTCGCTCTCAGGAGCTCAGTGAATTCAAGCGTGGTCCCGTGATAGGTTGTCACCTGTGCAATAAGTCCATCCGTGACATTTCCTTGTTACTAAATATTCCACAGTCAACTGTTAGTGGTATTATAACAACGTAGGAGCAACTGGGAACAACAGCAACTCAGCCACCAAGTGGTAGGCCAGTTAAATTGACAGAGCAGGGTGAGCGCATGCTGAAGCGCACAGTGCGCAGAAGTCACCAAACTTTGTGTGGCCTTCAGATTAGCACAACAGTGCATAGAGAGCTTCATGGAATGGGTTTCCATGGCCAAGCAGCTGCATCCAAGCCTTACATCACCAAGTGCTATGTAAAGCATTGGATGCAGTGCTGTAAAGCACACTGCCACTGGACTCTAAAGCAGTGGAGACGTGTTCTCTAGAGTGACGAATCACGCTTCTCTGTCTGGCATTCTGATAGATGTGTCTGGGTTTCACGGTTTCCAGGAGAACAGTAGTTGCCTGACTGCGGTTGGGCTTTGCACCCTAGTTCCGGTGAAGGGAACTCTTAAGGCATCAGCACACCAAGACATTTTGGATAATTTAATGCTCCCAAATTTGTAGGAACAGTTTGGGGATGGCCCCTTCCTGTTCCAACATGACTGCACACCAGTGCACAAAGCAAGGTCCATAAAGACATGGATGAGTGAATTTGGAGTGGAGGAACTTGACTGGCCTGCACAGAGTCCTGACCTCCACCCCATAGAACATCTTTGGCATGAATTAGAGCGGAGACTGCGAGCCAGGCCTTCTCATCTGACATCAGTGTCTGACCTTTCCCATTCCCATAGACACCCTCCTAAACCTTGTGGACAACCTTCCCAGAAGAGTTGAAACTCTTATAGCTGCAAAGGGCGGGCCAACTCAATATTGAACCCTACGGACTAAAACCGGGATGCCATTAAAGTTTATGTGTGTGTAAAGGTAGGTGTCTCAATACTTTTGGCAATATAGTGTGTGTGTACATGTGTGTGTGTGTCGAACTAGGAGCAGAGAGAGAGAACACAGAGACAGATCACATGGAACCCGACGTGCGGGTGTTTATCGGGGAGTTTACCGGGGTGCCAACAATAGGATAGCTAGTCCACAGAACATCACAAGACACAGCAATACAGTAGGGTTCTCAGGATGGCAATATGGGACAACAGGAGGCCGATAGTCCACGGGGCGCAATAGGACAGAGCGGCGGGGGCAATGCAGGGTGCAGGGGTTGGAGTCTGCGGGCAAGGGTTTCAGGCAGAATAGGGCTAAGTCCAACACAGGGCAGAGGTCCAGGCACAACAGGATTAATCCACTCACCAGATAGCAGTGAAGAGCCTGGGGGCAGAGAGCGCTGGGAGGTATGTAGCAGGCTAGCAATCTGTCAGTGAAGGGGGTGGGGGTCCATGGGGTATGGCCGCAGCACAGACCTTGCAAAGCAGCAGGCAGGGGGAAGCAACAAGAACAGCGAGAGCCTGGGGCCTGCTTCGGCATTATATGCAGAGTCGGGCATGTTCTTGTTGCCACAGTAACCCGAGATTTGGCATTGGGTTACCATGGCAATGGGCCCCGCCCCCTCGACGCCGGGCCCTGAACAGGGATCCCAGCCTTTCTCTGGCAGGCAAGGAGCATGGGGGAGTGGGATGTACCATGGCCGTGGAAACAGGAAGGGGGGCGACAGGAGTGGAGCCTGCATGTGGCGAATCCACATGCATGCACAGCAGGGGGGCAGACTTGCTGGCGCTCGGCCAGAGAGGCAGGATGCTGCCTCAGCAGCGGAGTGAGGGGACGCTATTGGGGGGGGGGGGGGTGGCAAGCAGGAGAAAGGGGGAGGAACTAGTTCTGTGACAATAAAAATAAATATATATATATATATATACACACACAGTGGGGAAAATAATTATTTATTGCAGATTTTGTAAGTTTTCCCGCTTACAAAGAAATGAAGGGTCTATCATTTTTGTCATAGGTATATTTCAAATGATAGTCAGAATATCAAATCCAGAAAAAAACATGATACAAATGTTATAAATTGGGTTGCAAGTCAGTGAGTAAATTAAGTATTTGAACCCCAAGCAAAACTTGACTTAGTACTGGGTGGAGAAACCCTTGTTGGCGAGCACAGAGGTAAGACGTTTCTTGTAGCTGGTTACCAGGTTTGCACACATCTCAGGAGGGATTTTGGTTCACTCTTCTGTACAGATCTTTTCTAAATCCTTAAGGATTCTTGGCTGTCATTTGGCAACTCAAAGTTTCAGCTCCTCCGTACATTTTCTATAGGATTAAGGTCTGGAGACTAGCTAGGCCACTCCATGACCTTTATGTGCTTCTTCTTGAGCCACTCCTTTGTTGCCTTGGCAGTATGTTTTGAGTCATTGTCATGCTGGAAGATCCATTCACGACCTCTCTTCAGTATTCAGGGAAGAAGGTTCTCATCCAAGATTTTAAAATAAATGGCCTCGTCCATTCTTTCCTCAATGTGGCAAAGTCGGCCTGTACTTTTAGCAAAGAAACCGCCCCAAAGCATAATGTTTCTGTATGCTTGACTGTAGAGATGGTGTTTTTAGAATCAAAGTCAGCATTTTTCTTCCTCCAAACACGGCGAGTTGAGTTAATGTCAACGAGCTCAATTTTGGTCTCATCTGACCACAGCACTTTCTCCTAATCCTTCTCTAAGTCATCAGACAGGCCTGTACATGTGCCTTCTTGAGGAGGGGGACCTTGTGGGTGCTGCAGGATTTCATTCCGTGACGGTGTATTGTGTTACCAATGGTTTGTTTGGTGGCTGTGGTCCCAACTGCCTTAAGATCATTCACAAGATCCTCCCATGTAGTTCTGGGCTGATCCCTCACTTTTCTTACCCCATGAGGGGAAATCATGCATGGAGCTCCAGACTGAGGGCGATTGATGCTTATTTTGTATTTCTTCCATTTGTGAATAATCACTCCAACAATTGTCTTCTCACCAAGCTTCTTGCTGAGGGTCTTGTAGCCCATTCCAGCCTTCTGCAGTTCTACAATCTTGTCCCTGATGTCCTTTGACAGCTCTTTGGTCTTGCCCATGATGGGGAGGTTTGAATGGAAGAAAAAAATTCTGTGGACAGGTGTCTTTTATACACACAACGAGTTATCGTTATGAGCACCTTCTTGAATTGACAGGACTTATCTATGTACCACATGAGCACGGAGCCAGAATTATTTTTGGGTGGTAGGGGATCAAATACTTATTTTACTCACTGAACTGCAACTCCATTTATAACATTCATTTGTATCATGTATTTTTTCTGGATTTTTGGTTGATATTCTGTCTCTATCACTTAAAATACACTGATGAAACATTATAAACCCTTCATTTCTTTGCAGGTGGGTAAACTTACAAAATCTGCTGGGGATCAGATACGGTAATTATTTTCCCCACTGTGTGTGTGTGTGTATGTATGTGTGTATGCATATATATGTGTATATATGTGTGTGTGTGTGTGTGTGTGTGTATATATGTATATATATATATATATATATATATATATATATATATATATATACATTATCCGGTTACCCTAAATATAACGGTGTCAATGCCCGTAAGTATAAACCAAATGTTCAATAGAAGTCTTTTATCAATATAAGTCAATACACCCTATTAAATAGTAACCCTATCATATAGTCCCCCAGTACTTGGTGCTTCTTCAATTCTTTGTGTACTGCAAATCAATTCGTCGTCTTCTATTCTTCTATTCAAAGTACCTCGAAACAAAAAACTCAACATAGTGCATTATCCTTAAATGCAAGTATAATAAGTGTGTGTGAATCACAATCCATATCCCCGTGATCACTTTTATAAATACCTCCACTAACCAAAATTGGTGAACAATAGCTTAATACTCCACACTCTTCATACACAGTGAGTATGTGCCACGCCACACTATAAATAGTGACCATACAGTGCAGTCAATAAGGTATGCCTTCTGTCAATTCATGTACCTTACCGAATCAGCAGGTGGTGTAGGCTAAATAAATCAAATAAAGTGCTCCAGGATTCTGCTGCCACTACAAGGTCAGTTATTACGCCTGTAATGTGAACTCGTGCCACGCCAAACTTCAAAAGTGGTCAATATCTTCTGTGGTCTAAATATTAAGGCACCTGTCAACCGATATACCTTACCAGAAGACAGGTAATGCAAGCTTGACTCAGACCCAATAATAGCTCCAGGCTCTTGCAACCAGTATTCCAAATCAGCAATGAGAATACCCAGAAAGAAAGTACAATATCATGGTGCAAAACCTTCTTAAAAGTATTTTGAAACGTTATTAAAAGCGCTTACATCAGTACAGAGTATACGCAGCTTCAAAATCAGCTTAATAGCTCACTATATCCTTATGGCAGTCTGGACCTCATCCAAGATGGCCACCGCGATACTTCCGGTAATGGCTGACATTACTTCTGACGCGTTTCGTCATCAGAGATTTATCAAAGGATGCCGCCGTCAGACTGCGGCCTGCCATATATACAGCCTTCAACTCACCATCTTGGAGAAGGGAAGGACGCCCTTCTCCCCTCTCTGTAATGTGGATACTTCACCTCGGCCCCCATTACGATGACCGAGTCCACTAAACAGGATACCCATCCTTCCTACTCCCTCCTGCCATCTTGTGGGGGAAAAGAACATAATCCTATATGCTGATCGATCTCTGAATATAAATATCTGCTTAAGCAATAACAAATTCTTAGAGTACATTAATATTAAATACATATTAGATTCTATATCGCAAAATAATATATTGATAAAGACATGGGGGGCATCATAGAAAATATTTAATAAACTAAATAAATACAAACCTCCCTAGATCTAACAAAGAATATAGGCCATTAAATATAAAATGGATCCTTTAAAAGCAACGTCCATAAATTAGAACCATATGCAAGCATATCTTAAAGTTACTATTGTCCCCTAAGGTTACAAGGAGAGGTGGATTAATTACATAGACTAAAATCTTATTAAATAAATATATAATGACCTAAGAGTGGAACCCCCAAAGAATATAGGCAATTGAAATATAAATAGATCCCTTAGAAGCAACATCCATAAATAAAAACCATATACAAGGATATCTAAAAGTTACTATTATGACCTAAGGTTACAAAGAGAGGTGGATTAATTACATAAACTAAAATCTTATTAAATAGAATATCAAAATGATGTAATAGGGGAACGTGGAACAGAGAACATCTTATTAAATGTAATAATCTAAGAAGGAGATATGGAATAGAGCCCATCTAATACCTTGGCCTCTATATTACAAAATATTCAGGAAATGATCAGGAGATAAACAATACAATAGACCATATGGGAAGATCATAAAAAGATTACTATTTAAAATATCCTATCCATACAGAATAGGCAATGCCTTGAGAATATGAAATGTGGGAGAGATTAAAACATTAAACCTAAACCAGACCAAGATCATAATATAAACTCCCTTATTGATATTGAAACTTTATATACCATGGATCCTGATCCCAATAAACCTAACCTGGAGTCATATATATCCAAGGAAGAACGTGGCTTGGGGCCTATAATGTGCACTCTTTTTATGATACATCTCATATAAATAAATTAGGAATTCGAAATAAAACAATTCTAATCAAACTCAGCATTGTACTTGCTCACCACTGCCTGCATGTGCTGCAGGGCTTGGGTCCCGAGACGGCACTGTGGCATATCTGCACATGCGCCATTTTACTGACAATCTTCACACATGGTGTGGGGGGGGGGGGTTCTCATGCATGCACAAAGACTGCTACCTGGAAAGTCCAAAACCTTTCATGTCTTTGAGCATGGATAGAAAATCGTGTGTGTGTGTGTGTGTGTGTGTGTGTGTGTGTGTAAAAATTCCAATGGGCTCTGGCAGGACCTGAGTAGCTCACACTGTGTAGTGAAATCAGGGTAAGCTATTTTAGTAGAGCAAAGGAGCCGGTACAACTGTGCAAGACTGAAGGGAAGACTGGAGGTCAGACTTGACTCTAGTTTTGTTTAAAAATGTAATGGTGTGATAATAAATACAGATCTGCATTAATTTGTGTCTTTTATATCAGACCACGGTTCAGCTTTAAGATCAAAATTGCAATCAAAATACATGCTCACTGTGGGCTATAGTTTCCCTTTAAATGTAGAAATTTCCATATTTGACTTGAGTGCAGCTGTAGAGAAACAATCATCTCATCACTTCTATCTCTGCCGCATTTGAAGCATAGAACAAGCCCCGTGATCACCATTCAACGCATCTACTTGACACCGAGGTCAATTGATTCATCAGATTAGTCATTAGATTCCACATGTAAGCGGGCGTGCTCTGGCCTAGTTGTAAGTGCGCCCTTCAGGTAACCGCGGGCCGGTCATGCAGAGACCAAGAGGAATGCCTGTAAGCCATTGTGAAAAATCAGAGGCACGGGCTTACATTGATAAAATAATTATTAACAGGATTATTCCCAGCAGTTTCTGGTTATACTAAAGCTGCCAGCTTCCTATAATTGTAATAAATGCGCTAGTTTTGTTGGACGCCTATCGTGCACGGCCATTTACCTGCTCTTTTATGTGTTTTTAGAGGGGATATTGAGAAGGAGTGTAATAACGGCATATGGGAACAAATGTATTTTTAGAAGTTCCGATATCGTGAAAAATAATATTCTACCAAGTCTTGGAAAGGGAACGCACAATACCACATACTAAAGAAGTCATAGACAACGCCAAACGGAAAGAATCATTCCCAGCAAAGGGGACTTCAGAAGCTTTGTACTAAGCAAGGAAACACAAAGTGATTGTTAAGGTTCAGATTTACAACAAGAATAACCAACATGTCATACTTGCTCTGTGTAATCGTTTTGCGCAGAGCAGCCCTGATCCTCCTTTTCTTGGGTCCTCCGCCACGCTCCTGGCTCCTCCCCCCTGCTGAGTGCCCCCAGAGAAAACTGCTTGCTATGGGGGCACTTGTGCGTTCTCGTTCCTGAGCCGCCTCTGTGTATCTACAAGACACACAGAGCGCAGATTGTCCCCACCCCACTGGCTGTGATTGACAACAGTAGGAACCAATGTGGGGGAGGGAGAGACCAGGGAGAGCCACTGCTCTTGTGCACATCGCTGGATCAGGATGAGGGAGGAGCTGCATATTGAAGGTTATTTTACCTTCATGCATAGAATCCATGAAGATAAAAAAAAACCCTCAGCCTTTAGAACCACTTTAGGTTCCATAAAAAGTAAAGCAAGTTTTCTCAACCAGGGTTCCATGGAACCCTAGGGTTCCTCCAGAGGTTGGTAGGGGTTCCTTGAGCAAGAAGCAATTTCACCCTCTCACATAAATTCTCACTAACACCATTGATTTTTTTATCTATAAAAAAATCTATCTATAAGGGGGTAATTCTTCCTAATGATCATCATACTAATCTATCATAATTTGTAGATAGTAATTTTCAGCAGGGGCTCCCTGAGACTGGAAAGTTATTTCAAGGGTTCCTCTGCGTTGAAAAGGTTGAGAAAGGCATGAACCTCAAAAGCCCCGATAGACCCCCACCATTCTGATTATGTGGATGACTGGGATTAGACCAGATGTTTTATTATTGTGGTTTGGTTTGTCATGGCCTCTGTCTCCTCTCTGTATGTTCCAGTGCCTCTAACGCTGTCCCCCACCCATTGTGGTGGAGGTTTGGCGGACACATCATCACCAGTAGTGGCCTAATGGAGTTTGGGGGTTCATGCATGTTTGGCAAATAGTAATTTTATGATGTCCCTGAAGAAGAGCAACTGAGCTGTAAAACATGTTGGACCAAGTCAGCGGGAACATACAAACATGAACTTAGAATTTTATTGGCCCTGGAGCTTTTTTTTCACATTAAATAGTATCTAAAGCTAAAACTTATGATAGTTTTTGGATAGCATATAGAAGGGGTAGAACCCCTGTGTTCTGCTGGGAAGATTCACGCTTTTGCCTGGTGGCCATTGGGATTGCAAGTGAAGCTAGGCCAAAAATTTTAAGTAGTCACCAGAACAGAAATTCGGGTTCACTTTAGGTACTCCCTGTTGATAAATTCTGATACCACTGTCGCATACTTCCCAATTTTTCAGTCCTGGTTCTGGGACACAGTTTTTGGGCTTTTTTTTTCTTTTTTTGCAGTGCAGTGAACAAACTCAAAACTAATACCCGGTGCAAAAACAAAGTTAGCACAGAAAAAGTGAAGGACACCAGAAAAAAGTGTACACTTTGTCCTCTGAAGAGACCGGTAGATTCACTCTCCATTATCCACCAAAAAATGGTCAATTTTGGGCGCACTGACCCTTAGGCTCCATGTACACTGCAGCTGATAAACTCACATTTAGGAGCTTTTCTGCATTTTTTTCGGAAGCCCCTGAACTCTCCCTAATGTATTCCTGTGTGTCCATGTACACATCGTCGTTTACAGTCATTTTACAGGCAGTTGAGTTTACAGTTGTTTTTTGAACGCACCAAACTTGTGTTTAGGAGTAGATTTTATCAGTGTTTCAAACGCCAAACGCTTGTAAATGCGTGTAAACGTGGCTAAACGCGTTTATAAGTGTTTACGTTTGGAAATTTTTTTTAACTCCTCCATTTCCAGATGCTGTCCAGAGCCTTTTTGCATCATGAAAAATGCATGCAAAGCGTTTTCCCGGTACTCAAATGGACCCGGTACACCATAATTTGAGGTTTTGCATGAAAGAAAATATGTTAGACACTGCTGCAATAATTTCTGCACAGAAATGAGCCGGAACACATCCACACACCACAAAAAAAGACAGCTAATCTCAACAAATACTGCTCTCTCTGCTTCTGCTCTCTCTATTTCTCTTAAAATGTCTGAAATAGTAAATTTTTTACTGTTTTTCAGTGCATTCTGGGCATTTTGGAAGGTCTCCTGAGGGTATCTTTAAAAAACGCTTCTAAACACAAACGCTCATAAACGCAGTATGCAAACGTGGCTAAACAGACGTTTTTTAACCTACGTTTTCCAGCAGTCAGTTTCCATCATTCAGAAGTGTTTTCCAATTGTCCTGAGTACATGGAGCTTTAGGGGTGTATTTATACAAAAATGCGCGTAGCTATTTGTCTATCGAATGTTCTCAGGCTGTATTCTCTACAGATCAAACCTGTGAATAGGGAAAATACATTCTGGCCACTAGATGGCGCCGACTATCATAAGAAAATAAGTATGCTCCTCCGCTCCATCTAGTGGCCATAATGCAGTATTCTCCCTTTTCACACACTCGATCTGCTGAGAATATAGCCTGAGAACATTCGATAGACAAATAGCTATGTGAATTTTTGTATAAATACACCCTTGGGGGGTTTGCACAGAAAAAAAATACATGCAGTTTCAAAGGGCAAACAACTATGCAGATTCAGACTAAATACCTGTGCATTGTGTTGTTAAGCTGCAATGGACCTAGAAATGATTTCAAAATGTTGTGCACTAAAGGCAAGGGTTTTCTGCTGTGCAATGGTATGATATGGAGTGGAGATATCAGCGGTAGAAGATGGTATATAATGACCTGGTGTCAGGGGCGGACTGACAACTCATGGGGCCCCCGGGCAATAGGGGATCATGGGGCCCCTGTGTCCTTGCCCAAACTCAAAAAAGCCTATGAAAAATGTACCAGGGGCATCTCATGAGGCCCCTTTACTGACCCTGGGCCCTCGGGCAGTGCCCGAGTTTCCAAATGGTCAGTCTGCCCCTGCCTAGTGTTCATCAACCCAAAATTGCAAAATGGAGTTTCCCTTTAAAGCTGAGGTCCCCCCCCCCCCCTTCCCAATCTTTTCTGCCAGTATTTCATGGAGATGTGTTGGCAGAAGGGTTAAGGCGGAAAGTAATGTCACAGAGAATATTACATTCGCAGTGTGCCAGTGCTGTAAGCGCTAGGGGGCTAATAGTTCCAATATCCACAAATTAAAATAATTAGCTTGTATCTAGTAATCCGACATACACTCTAAACAGCCCCTCCTCCCGCTCTCCGACGGAGCATTAACCCCCTCCCTGGAGAAGAACTGACCTCTTTTTCATGAAAATTGGGAAATACAGCGACTAAACCCCTTTTTTATCAAATACATTGGAGGGGCTGATGTATTATGGGCAGGCTAAAAAACTTGGGCAAAGAAAATGTGTTTCCATTTTTATTATACAGTCTTTATACATCACAAACCATTAAAGCTGAACTCTATTAGATACAAAAAATGATTGACATGCATATACCGCTAGGTCCAGATCTTTTTATTTCGGGAATGTACGCAAAATTGTGTGCTTTCCATACACAGATGTTTGGCAGTGCCATTAATTGTTAAACTAACCCCAACACATCTGCAAATGCACTCACAACACCGCATGGTAAGTCGGGGCCTTCTTTTCCACAGTTCTCGTGAAATGAATGGGCTGCCCAACGTGAGAAGCACTGGAATGGACACCTGTAGGTATTAACCAAGCCTAAGGCAGATCAGGGGCGGACTGACCATTTGGAAACTCGGGCACTGCCCAAGGGCCCAGGGTCAGTAGGGGGCCCCATGAGATGCCCATGGTACCTTTTTCATAGGCTTTTTGAGTTTGGGCAAGGACACAGGGGCCCCATGATCCCTTATTGCCCGGGGGCCCCATGAGTTGTCAGTCCACCCCTGAGGCATATGTATTTCCAGCCATACAGTCTTGAGATTGACACAGCCCTGCTACACAGCACAGGCAGACTGGTGACCTTTTCTGCTGCAAGTAGAAAATGTCACCTCCCCACTCAGCCTGTGATTGGACAGTGCTGCTTTATTTTTTAAAAAAAGTAAATAATGTCCGAATAAAGAGAAACGGTGTCCAAATTTCAAACGTATTGTGAAAGATGCTCCAACAAAACCCCTCTTCACAGTGCTCCACCACTAAGATAAGACTTAGATCTGCTTCAATTACTTCAATGACTCTCAGAACCTTAAGAGTCAAAATGTGCTTTTTTGTCAAAATCCATCAAAGCTTTTCAGATGACACACTTCAAGGTTAAGATTACCATTCATCAGGGGACTCCTCCGCAGTACCCACCAAGTCAGGAATTCCTGTGTGCAGATAAGTACCCAAAAAGAGAAGATAACATGCTCCACATAGCCTTAAAACTGTAAAACCTTTATTAAAATAACTGATAATACACCCAGAAGGGTAGAAAGGCAATCGGCATTGTATAAAACCATCAAGTCCTACATGGATCACAAAAAAATGGCTCTCTTCTGGTATGCGTGATGACGTTACATCAGGCTACAGAGCAGCCAAAACTAAATTTGCCTAAATCTACTAGCACCTTACTAGGAGAGTGCTATATAAATATGTGGATATATCTTGGGAAGTTTCCTATATATACCGCCAATCATTGAAAACAGATCTTCGACACATTTTGGAAGCCTCCACACAGAGCACATGCCAATGTTGACTCTAAATCCAGCATGGGAACATTCAATGTAGGGTATGAGGTTGTATATATTGCCCTCTATGGAGATGACCGTGTGTACTCTCCAGCGCTCCAGGAATCAATTGCCAATGGAAGGCCAGGGGAACCAGGGCAAAAGGTGGCCTATGGATAGTGCTTTGGGGATGCAGCCTTCCTCAGATAGGGAAATCAACAACTGGAAAAAGAGCAAACAGATGACACAAACACCTAGTGCATTATCCAAGGTTTATTGAAAAGTCAATATTGAAAGCTCTTTTTCCTCTATAGAGATGGATTAAAGCAACTCATTCATCATTTGTCATTAGAGTATAATAATAATAAGGAAGCATTTGTTCATGGGATGAGAAATCTGACACTCCTGGAAGTGTCGGATTCAGCAGGATGCTGAGCTCTGTCCCCCTAACCCTGTGATTGACATTTTTATGAATCACACTAAGCACAGAGCTCCATTTGCTATGTTTGTACTGGCATGGCCCATCATACACTAATGTCCTACAAGTACGTTCATCCCTATGAGGTGACAGGCAGGTGCACAGCTTTGACCAGTAGTGTCCCCTGGTTACTATAGTAGATGAAAGGGTGAAACTGGGCCGCTGAACATCTACCAGATCCTGGGCTTCAGTCTAGGTTGCCTTGTGGGTGATTCAGCTCTGGTGTTTTAACATGTAGGGGTTGTGCAAGAGGTCCGGCTACTAGCTCAAGTCAAGGTTTATACCAGGGTCCCTCCGTTTCCATGATTGTATGTCCAGGCACCATTACCAAGTTATGTGCATATTTTTTTTTTCTTTTAAAGGCCAACTGAGCCTTTAGTTTAAAACGGAACTCTAGCCCCTCCCCCCAAGATGAGGTGCCCAGATGAGGAAAAATACTTGCCTTATGTCTGGCTCCTGTAGACTCTCTCAGTCCATGCAACTGGCCCCTACAACCTCCTCTTTAACCTCCCTGGCGGTATGATTATTTCAGATTTTTGGTGCTGAAAGCGGTACCATTTTTTGCATGGAAATATGTCGTTTTTTTATTGTAGGCTGTAATTTTTAGGAATAACTCACTGAAATCTGTCCGAACAAGAGTCTATTAAACATCCCGGGTATGATAAAATTTGAAACACTAAATCATAAATTATAATTTAATAAATAATCATAAAAAATAATATAATAATAATACATTTAATTCAATAATATAATCAAACCAAAAACACTGAAATTTGAAATAGAGCGCCAAGTTCGCACATCACTGAGCAAAGTCGCAAAATCTTTTTCAGTGTCTGATGACGAATTTCCCCACGAATCATCACTCAATTCTGCAAGTGGTTCTGATTTACTATCGCTGTTCTCTAGCTGGTCTAAACCCGCTTTTGACCTAAAGGGACACTTTTTGGACGCCATGGACTTTTCTCAGTTTCCAGGCAGAAAGAACAGTCAAAATGCAGGCAGGGCACAGGACAAAGCACTCGGGACAAAATGTATGTGAAATGGGTTGAAACAGCAATGTTTTACTATGTAAAATTTGTTTGGAAAAAAATGACATTTTTAAAAATTTTCAAATTTCCCCCCGCCGCCGCCAGCGCCCGTACGTCCTGACGTCACAGGGACCGGAACACAGAAGCCGGATGCTGGCATCAGCTGGAGGAGATGGCCGGGGACACTGCAGGGGACACATCGCGGGAGCGAAGGACAAGGTAAGCTCTGCAGGGACTCCCTATGCAGCGCCGCATGGTAAGCCCGAGTGTAGCTCAGGGTTAGCGCTTTTGGTACTGACATTTTATCCCGAGCTACACTCGGGAATACCGCCAGGGAGGTTAAGGTGCATCAATCTGTGATTGCATGCTAGCCCCCACTACTTACAAGAGAGGGTTCATAGCCCTGTATTGCACCTGATGAAGGCCAATGGTGGCCACAGCAAGGGGTCAGGTAAGTATTAACATCATTTTATTATAAACTACCATCAATTCAAGTCCGAGTCCTAGAGACATGATGGATGAGAGCTCTAACAAGAGATCAGCTTTGTGCTAGTCTGGTGAGATCTTCCAGTGTCATCCCCACAACTGTAGTCAATGTGTGCAACCACCTATTATTTGATCTCCCTCTCTCGCCTGGTTTCTTCAATCTTCCCAAACATTATTTCCTCCTCCAGTGATCTCTCTCTTCTGGCAGTGTGACCAAAATATGACAGTCGCAACTTCATCATTAAGCAAGTATTTAACCATTGCAGTATGGAGGGAGGGGGGTGGGCACCATTTTCCTGGAGTTCAGCTTTATATGGGATAGATTTGCAAATTATGTGCATCAAAACAAAAGGTGTTTATGTTTCTGTCTAAAGCAGTCACAA